>NW_024081714.1:470850-605284 GCF_003009895.1 Hyaena hyaena | reverse complement strand
CACTCTGAAGTCTAGCCTCCAGGAGCAGCACAAAGAAGCAGTTTGTGTGCTCAGCCCCCTCCAGGACCAGCTGGCGCGAGGGGACCTGGTGAAATGCACTATGATTTTAAAGGGGTAGATAGCTAAAGTACTGTTTATCTTTTATTTTTATTTTTTCAACTACTATTTATCTTTTTAAATGAAGTACTTTTAGTTCACTCTTGATCATGTCCATGTAACAAATTAGAAGGTAAATTACAAAGATTAGGGGTACCTGGATGGTTTAGTCAGATAAGCGTCCTACTTCCGCTCAGGTCATGATCTTGCAGTTCGTGAGTGCGAGCTCCGTGCTGGGCTCTGTGCTTACAGCTCAGAGCCTGGAGCCTGCTTCAGATTCTGTCTCTCTCTCTTTGCCCATCCTCACTGGCACTCTGTCTATGTCAAAAATAAATAAACATTTAAAAATACAAAGAATATTTGTAAGAATCTATAGGAAGTTTGTTAAGGAGAGATGGAAATACAGAAACAGACCCATATTGATATTATTCATTATAAAGTTGGCATTCTGTCAAGTGGTTAATTACATTAAAATAAATGTTTTGGGGTTTAAGATTTCTACCTGTTTTTATTATTGAGATGACACTTTAGGAATATAATCCCCTTTATAATATGGAATTTATATTTCTTATATTCTTATATTACAATTAACTATCTGCTATTTTCCTATAGAAGAAATCTATAAAATTTAACTTTAAAAAAGTTTATTTATTTTGAAAGAGAAGGGAAGAGGGGGAGAAGGGGGAGAGAGGGAAAGAGAGAGTGAGAGAGATTGATCATGAACAGGAGAGGGGCAGAAAGGCAGGGAGGGAGGGGGAGAGGGAGGGAGGGGGAGAGAGAGAGAGAGAGAGAGACAGAGAGAGAATCCCAAGCAGGTCCCAAATTGTCAGCATGGAGCTGGATATTGGGCTCAAACTCACCAACCATGGGATTATGACCTGAGCTGAAACCAAGAGTCAGACACCTAACTGACTTAGTCACCCAGGTGTCCCTATTAAATTGAATTTTTTAATGATCACTTAAAAGTATTTGCTCAGGGCGCCTGGGTGGCTTAGTCGGTTAAGCGTCCGACTTTGCTTAGGTCATGATCTCGTGGTTCGTGGGTTCGAGCCCCGCGTTGGGCTCTGTGATGACTGCCAGCTCAGAGCCTGGAGCCTATTTCAGAGTCTGCGTCTCCCTCTCTCTCAGACTCTCCCCTGTTCACGCTGTCTCTCTCTCTCTCTCTCCTAGAAATAAATAAAAATATTTAAAAAAAAAAGTATTTGCTCAACAAGGTCAGCTGTGAGACACTAAGTGTAGTGACAACATTATCTGTAAATTATGTAATTGTGATACAATATAAAGGATTATGAATAGCTAATTTTATATTTTATAGGAAATAAAATGCAAACATTATAACTACAATATATAAAAAGAGCAGTGTGCAAAATTATAGAAACATTATGATTAAGCTACGGTATAATATTTTCCTAGAAAAAAGGTCAGAAATGTATGCTGAAATACATATGATTGTCCTAGAGTATTGGAAATACTTTCTTCTTCATCCTTGCATATAATTTCCTAATGGCCTAAATGTGTTTACATTACTTTCTAAAAAAATATATTTTTATTAGTTATAAGTATTTTGGTGGCATTCACAATACTCCAAAATCTTTGTTTCAATATTTAAAGTAGAAAACTTCTCACATACCTGTATCCACAATAAGGTTAAATAGAAATGTGGCATTCCATTTGCTTTGCTAATATTTCCCATGAAAATAGACTGGAAGAGAGTTTGTAAAACCCTTTTGCTTTGAATTAAATCCATATATTCCTTTAAAGTCAAGCTTTATTCTGAACTAATCATTGATTTGGAGGAAAAGCCTCCTTATTTTACAATGCGCATTTAGCTGCTGAGATTCGAGATATGTATGCAACATCAAGATATAAAAATATCTAAAGAATGCTGAAATGAATGGGAAAGTCTCAAGCAAGTGGCCACACTATGCCAGTCCTAAATATCATCACTGATACATATCAGTGATATAAATGAAAATCCAGAGTAGTCTGATATGGTTATTTATATTCAAAGTTACACACATACATGTTTTGTTTTATTACAAATATCAAAACATCATATTCAATGGAAAACTCATAATTATGATGATAAGCACATTAACATCATATTAATTATATCTGTTAGGTCAAGCTAAGAATTTGTTAAATGCCAACTATGTAAAGTATATATTTTAGGTGGTGCAGGAGACATTTAAGAAATAATTTAGGAGGATAAACTATTAAAAATATGTCTCCTGGAAAAATGTATAGCTAATGAACATATATAGGAATAATGAGTGCTTTGTAACTCAAAAGAAAAAAGTATTCCTGTATTCTCTGCATTTGTGAAGCCTGTAATGTAGAAGATGGATAATACTGAAAGGTATTTCAAATACTTAAATCACCAAGACTTGGTTATGAATTAAAAACTGGGGTAAGAAAGAGGAAGAAGTCAAAGATGATTCCAAAGTTTCAGACAGATGTTCGTTCATATGGATGGGGAAAATAAAGGCAGTCTGAATGAAGGCAGGAGTGTTTGATTACAAGACTGATCTTGAACAACTTGCGGGGGCGGGGGGGATGCCTATGAAACAGCCAAGTGGAGATATTAACAAGACAAGCAATTTAAATAAAGAATGCATATGGGCAAATCAAGAGATCTGGTAATGAAAGATGAGACAGTTTCAGAAAGGTACCTTTTACTTTCTTTGGGAAGCAGAAAAATAATTTTCCTTTGGGGAGTAAGACATGATAAAGGGAGAAATGGAGGTGAGAAGAGATCATAAGCACTTTGAAGCTTACTTTCCTCAAAAGACTGAGAAATAAAGTTTAACAAAAAAAAAAAAAACAAACCCAAAAAATTGGAGCATCTGGCTGGCTCAATCAGTGGAGCACATGGTTCTTGATCTTTGAGTCATGAGTTTGAGTCCCATACTGGGTGTAGAGACTGCTTAAAGAAGCAAACTCAAGAAATGAAAAAGAAAAAGAAAACAAAAAGATTGACAAGAGTTAAGTTTGAGGTTGGTGATCATGAATTTATAGTGATCTAGATGTGCCACTTTGCAAGTTTCTCCAGCCATGCTTGGCAATTCAAAGGCAAGAGCACACAAAACAGATGGTAGGGTTTTTGGTAACAGGTGTGTAAAGTGAAAAGAAATTAAAGTATTAAAATAATTTTATTGATATGAACAATTTTATTGATATCATGAACAATTACATTCTTACTAAAGAGGAGAGTGAATCCATGAAAAGGTGTTTTCTTGCAACAAAACGGAGGGATCATTGGAGAGGACAGCTTTTCTAAATCAAACAATGACCCTGTGGAATGGGTGAACAAGGGTATTGGAAGAAGAAGCTGTGGTGAGAGGATCAGATACTTCAGTAAGTAATTTTGGAAATGAACAAGAGGGAATCAGGCAATTATCCAGGGAAGGAGAGACCTGCTATGTTACAGGAACAAAGTGTTGGTCTGATTAAAAAGGATGAGGAACATACTAGACTGGCTGGAGGGAAAGGGAGATAAATACTTAAGCAGAGCTTATTTACGATCCAAGAGGCAAATAGCAGCCATTTTAATTTCTTAGGCATATATATGGTTCAAACTGCTTTTTAAATATAAGCTTGTATCTTCCTCTCCACTTCACTCACTTTGTCAAGGGCTAGAGAACAGTATGACTATTAAGGCATAAGATGAGGGAATTTCTTTGTGGTGATGGAATCATTCTGTATCCTGAGTGTTGTGATTGTTCATCAAAATCTAGATATGATAAAATTTCATAAAACCATTCATCAATAAATTTGTAAGAGAGAGCATGTTAAAGCTGGAGAAATTCATTTAAGACCTGTACTCAAGTAATAGTATTGTGCTAATATCAATTCCCAGTTTTTCCCAAAAATCGATGGTTTTTACAATGTATTGTGATTATGTAAGATGTTCTCATGTGGATCAAGCATTCACAGGAAATTTCCCTACTATTTGTGCAACTTATTATGAATCTTAAACTACTTCAAATAAAAAGTAATAATAAAAATAAATTTTAAAATACAAAAATAAATACAACCTTGGAAAAACCCAACATTAAAAACCTAACAATATTAAAACTTACCTTGCTACTCACCTGAGGATGGAAATATATGTAGTAATTCAAAATCAATGCCATAAAATAATGTCTAACAATAACCAACAAAATAGGGAAAAATTAGAATCACTTCGCAGACATGTTTATAGGAAATAAGATAGGATTGTAAATGTTTAAATTGTCAAATTGTTGACATAACAATTTGAAAAGAACTATTGTGACAATTAATCTGAATACCAGTGATACAATGCACAAATATGTTAGCTGTATGACATTTCTGCATTCCCTCCATGGTAGACTAATAACCCAGATCCATATTTGAGTTTTACAATTTCACAAGAGAAAAAAGGTTAATCAAGTCTTCTCATGCAATGGTGGATTTTCGGCAAAGGGAGAATAAAATTATAGCAATTTGGGCTAAATGAATGTAAGTCTAAAAGTTAAAAGAACTAAAATGCAAAGGAAATGAAACTAAATAATTGGGATGAAAAGATGTCATGAATTGTAAATGAGATTTGCTTTGAGAGGCTGACTCACACATGCAAAGCTTTCCATGAAACCTTGGAATAATATAGAACATAATTTCACTTATAAAGAAAAACTATTTTTTTTCTAATGCCATTTGGATAATTATGAAAAGGACAGAGTAATTTCTACATACTTCTTTGAATTGTAAGACTTTGATATGAGAACAAAAAATTTGGTTTTGCAAACAATCCTCCATTTTAATTTTTCCCTCTTTTACAATAAAGGTAAAGGCAATGGGTTAAGGAGAATATCAGAAAAGAAGTTGGTTTATTACCTACATATATGGAGAGAAGCTCTCATTTTCAAATAAAATATTTCATTTTAGGTAGTTTAATCCTTTATTCTAGAAAATAAAAATCTATCAACTTTAATAGATTCTCCAGGCACCAGACTGAATTCCTTATCACAGAGAATGAAGGCCTTCTTTTTGCCTCATCCCATTACATTCCCCCCAATACTATATGTGCACATATATTCACACCTATGTCAGCCTGTGTCATACAGGTAGATGCTATGCACAGACTCCTAGGAGACCATATCAAAAAAAGGCAACTAGGAAAACTAAGGAGACTCGTAAAAAAAATGTAGGTTAAATGCCAACCTTGTTATCAGATGGACATGCTTTGATTAATGAAATCTCTGTTTAAGGGACTTGATACCTCTTCAAATATTAACCCTTAAGTACATATAATGTGCAAACATTTACCACCATTTCCCCATTGCTGTATTTAGAAAACACATGCCTTTATAATGAAATTTCAACTATTTTGTACTTGGTATGTATGCACATATGAGTCGGGGGTTGCAGATCCGCTATATGGATAATACACTGTCTTTGTACTTTTGAATGACTGTTGCTGGGATTTATGAAAAAAGATACTTTATGAATAGAGACACTAGCATCCTTCCAACAAAGGAACAAAATGTTTCCAAAATACTGTAGTTATGTCTTTTCCTGAAGCTTCTCAGGGAGCTAACATTTTAGAAAATGGTTTTTAAATACGCATTTTAACAAACTTCTACCAAATTGAATTGTTAAACTATGCCCACTTAAATTTGCTTACATCCCCAGAATTCTTGCTATGTCTACCTTCTGCTCATTCTCTTTCAATGTGTTAAGAACACAGAAATTAAAATTCACTACTATTAATATCAAAGCACTTTATAAACAGCATTAATACTTTTCTATGTTTTCATTTGGTTCCACTGCATAAAATCCCTTGTCAAGTGGTTTTCTTGCCTCTGCCTGATTTACTTTCCATTAATGGACTTTTTACAACAGCTGTAATAATTAGAAAACAAGATGCCATTTTTACCAAAATGCACCTTGTATAATATCCATGCTTTGGTGCCAGCTCTGTTTTCTAGAGCAATACAAACTAGATCCAGTCGCTCATCAGCAAAACAAACATATCTCATCTTTTTTGAGTAATAGTAGAATCACATTAACAACAAGAAAACACTGCTGGCTTCTGAGCTCCCTTTATAAAGCTGGAGATTTTACTTTCATTAAAAATCCTCATCTTGGAGGCAAGATGGCAGAGAAGTAAGGAGCTCCATACATTTTGCTCGCTGGCATCTCTCAAACACAGAAGGCCTGAAACCATAGGACACTGAACCGCAAGGATCCAGAAGGAAAAGAGGCAGAGTCCACTAGGAAAACAGCCTCATATGTGTGTGATTGCAGACTGGGGAAGATAAAAACGGGTAGGGACCCGGAGACATGGGGGGAGGGAGCCCACTTCCCGGGGAGCAGCAGAGAGAAGAGGAGAAGAGAAAGAGTGGCTGAAGCTGCTCATAAAACTGTCCCTGGAAAAGAGAAAAACCATGGACCAGGACGGAGAGGGATCCTAACACCCCATCCCTAAGTGCAGGGTGTTCAGAGAGCAATCCTATTTCTAGCTGTGGTGCTGACTTTGGGCTAAGTGCCCCTGTCCCAGGCGGTGCCAGGAGAAACTGCTCCACTGCTCTCCCAGCTCAATCCCCAGCTGGGAGGCAGCCTGGCCTACGGGATTACATTTCGGTTGGTATTATTAAAGTTACATGGACTAAGATCTGGAAATAAGGCAGGGCTTGGGACATAGAACATGGCTCACCTTGGCTATGCCCATAGCACAGGGAGATCAGACCCAAAAGGGTGATTTGCAACACTTGGTTGCAGAAGGGACTGGGACGCCACCATTTTTCTCCCCACAACCACCAAGGCTGGGTCTCAGGTAGCAGCCCACAGGAAACAGTGGAGGGAAGACCTGCCTACACCAAACCACACCCATCCACACCGGAGAGCTTTTTTTTTTTTTTTTTTTTTTTTTTTACTGGATCCTGGGGCAAGACCAACATTGATGTATTGCCATGATTAACTCCAGATCAATTCTTTCTGTTCATATATATTTTCCCTTGTCTCATTCGTATCCCTCCCCTCCACTGGACTGGGCACTCTGGTCATTGGTTTACGTGAACAGTCACATTTAATCCATTCTCTAGATACATATTCTACATCTCCATCATTGGCTTACTATCTCTCTCTCTCTGGAGTAATCAGACTATATTGTTTCTTTGGGTAACATCTTTGTTTCTTTCTCCTTGCCTCCTACCATATTCTCCTCTTTCTCTCTCTGAATTAAGTCCCTTAGTCTATCTGCCTGGTCATTGTCCAATTTTGCTTTCTCCCTGCCTCTCATTTCTCTCTATATGTTCTTCCATCAGCACTGCATACACCCTGCTCTTTATTTGTAGCTGGGAAATCTGGTTTTATGCTTTTAGACTGTCCTTTGTCTTTTGTTTTCTTTTTCTTTTTCCCTTTTGATTTGCTTGTTTGTTGGATTTGTCTGTGCATTTGAGTGCCTTTGTTCCCTGTGTGTTTGTCTGTCTCTTTTCCTTTCCAGGGCTACCTCAAGAAACAATCCAAAGTACACATGGTGGAGAGTCCTAAATACCACTACGAGTAGGGAAATAATCGATGTCTCAACAAGAGGGACCAAGAGACACCATTAGAAGAACACTTCCTGGATGCACAGGCCCTGGACAGGTAATGAGCCTTTTTTAATACAGCAGTACTCGCAGGTGCAGAGTGCATAACAAGTTTTAAAAACGGACAAGAGACAGAAAGCTAGCCAAAATGACAAACAGAAGAACATTCCTCTAAAGAAATTCCAGGAGAAAGTGACAGCTAAAGAACTGCTCTAAATAGATATAAGCAACATAACTGAACAAGAATTTAGAACAATAGTCATAAAATTAATCACTGGGCTTGAAAGAGGCATGGAAGACATTAGAGAAGCTACTGCTACAAAGAAGATGGAGCTTAAAAATAGTTGTGATGAATTAAAAACTGCTATAAATGAGGTGCATAATAAAATGGAAGCAACCAATGCACAGATTGAAGAGGCAGAAAGGAGAATAAGTGAATTAGAAGACACAATTATAGAAAAAGAGGAAGCCTAGAAAAAGAGAGATAAACTGATTCAGGAGCATGAATGGAGAGTTCAAGAACTGAGTGACACAATCAAATGGAACAGTATCCATACCATAGGAATTCCAGAAGAGGAAGAGAGAGGGAAAGGTGCTGAAGGAGTCCTAGAACAAATTATAGCAGAGAACTTCCCCAATCTGGAGAAGGAAACAGATATTGAAATCTAAGAGGTGCAGAGAACTCCCCTCAGACGTAACTTGAATCAATCTTCTGCATGACATATCATAGTGAAACTGGCAAAATATAAGGATAAAGAGAGAATTCTGAAAGCAGCTAGAGATAAAAGGGCCCTAACATACAAAGGGAGACCTATCAGAGTAGTTACAGACCTATCTACTGAAACTTGGCAGGCCAGATTGGGATGGCAGGAAATCTTCAATGTGATGAACAGAAAAAATATGCAGCCAAGAATTCTCTATCCAGCAAGCCTGTCATTCAGAATAAGAGAAGAGATAAAAGTTCGTCCCAAATAAACAAAAATTTAAAGAATTCATCACCACTAAACCAGCCCTACAAGAAATTCTAAGGGGGAATCTATGAGGGAAATGTTTCAAGGAACACAAGGTACCAGAGACACCACGACAAGCATGAATCCTACAAAGAACACAATGACTCTAAACCCATATTTTTCAATAATAACACTGAATATAAATGGACTAAATGTTCCAATAAAAAAACACAGGGTAGCAGAATGGATAAAAAAAAACCCCAAAATCCATCTATTTGCTGCCTACAAGGAACTCATTTTAGACCTGAGGACACCTTCTGATTGAAAGTAAGGGGATGGGGAAATATCTATCATACTGGAAGTCAAAAGAAAGCCAGAGTAGCCATACTTATATCAGAGAAACTGGACTTTAAAGTAAAGGCAGTAACAAGGAATGAAGAAGGAATGAAGAATAATAATTACAGGGTCTATCCATCAGGAAGAGCTAACAATTATAAATGTCTAAGCACCAAATACAGAAGCACCCAAATACATGAGACAATTAATCAAAAACAGAAACAATCTTAGTGATAAGAATGTGCTAATAGTAGGGGATTTTAATACTCCACTTACAGCAATGGATAGATTAACTAGACCAAAAATAATTAAATAAACAATGGGCTTGAATGACACAATTGGACCAGATGGATTTGACAGATATATTTAGAAGTCTATATCCTGAGGCTATGGAATTCACTTTCTTCTCAAATGCACATAGCATATACTCCAAGATAGATCACATACTGGGTCATAAAGCACCCCTCAATAAATATAAAAGAATTGAGATGATACCATGCACACTTTCAGATCACAATGCTATGAAACTTTAAAACAATCACAGGAAAAAGTCTGGAAAACTTCCAAATACATGGAAGTTAAAGAACACCCTACTAAAGAATGAATGGGCCACTTGTGGGGATGAGCACTGGGTGTTATGTGGAAACTAATTTGACAATAAACTATTTGTAAAAAAAAAAAAAAAAAAAATAATGAATGGGCCAATCAGGCAATTAGAGAAGAAATTAAAAAATATATAGAAACAAATAAAAATGAAAATACAACAATCCAAACCCTTTGGGATGCAGCAAAGGCAATCCTAAGAGGAAAATACATTCCAATCTAGGCCTATCTCAAGAAACAAGAAAAATCCCAAATATGAAATCTAACAGTGCACCTATATGAACAAGAAGCAGAACAGCAAAGAAACCCAACATATAGAAGAAAAAGAGAAATAATAAAGATCAGGGCAGAAATAAACAATAAGGAATCAAAAAAAAAAAAAAACAAAAACAAAAACAAAACAAAAACAGTAGAACATATCAATGAAACAAAGAGTTGGTTTTTGAAAAACATAAACAAAACTGATAAACCTCTAGCCAAGCTTCTCAAAAAGAAAAGAAAGAGCACCCAAATAGACAAAATCATGAATGAAAATGGATTTGTTACAACCAATCCCTCAGAAATACAAGTAATTATCAGGAAATACTGTAAAAAATTATATGCCAACAAACTGGACAACCTAGAAGAAGTGGAAAAATTCCTAAACACACACCACCAAAATTCAAATGGGAATAGAAAGAAATTCTGAAAAGACCCATAACTAATGAAGAAACTGAATCAGTTATCAAAAATCTCCCCAAAAATAAGAGCTCCGGGCCAGATGGCTTCCCTAGGGAATTCTACCAGGCTTGAAATCAGAATTAACGCCCATTCTTCTCAAGCTATTCCAAAAAATAGAAATGGAAAGAAATTTCCAGACTCATTCTACAAAGCCAGCATCACTTTGATTCCAAAACCAGACAAAGACCCAGCAAACAAAGAGAACTACAGGCCAATATCCTTGATGAATACGGATGAAAAAATCCTCAACAAG
Organism: Hyaena hyaena; assembly: GCF_003009895.1. Classification (NCBI taxonomy): domain Eukaryota; kingdom Metazoa; phylum Chordata; class Mammalia; order Carnivora; family Hyaenidae; genus Hyaena; species Hyaena hyaena. Next base: position 594,773 of record NW_024081714.1, on the reverse strand, counting down.
ATACTTGCAAATCGAATGCAACAGCACATAAAAAGAATTATCCATCATGATCAAGTGGAATTCAGGGCTTGATACAGGGCTGGTTCAATATTCACAAATCAATGAATGTGATACACCACATTAACAAAAAAAAGATAAAAACCATATGATCGTGTTGATAGATATAAAAAGGCATTTCACAAAATACAGCATTCCTTCCCAATAAAGACCTTCGAGAAAGTCAGGATAGAAGGAACTTACTTAAACATCATAAAAGCCATCTATGAGAAGCCCTCAGCTAATATCATCCTCAATGGGGGAAAAACTGAGAGCTTTCCCCCTGAGATCAGGAACACGACAGGGATGTCCACTCTCACCACTGTTGTTTAACACAGTGCTGGAAGTCCTAACATCAGCCATCAGACAACAAAAGGAAATAAAAAGCAACAGAATTGGCAAAGATGAAGTTAAATTTTCATTTGTTGCAGGGAACATGATACTCTACATGGAAAACATGAAAGACTCCACCAAAAGTCTATTAGAACTGAAACATGAATTTAGGAGTTGCAGGGTACAAAATCAATGTACAGAAATTGGTTGCATTTTTATGCAACCAATAATGAAGCAACAGAAAGAGAAATCAAGAAACTGATCCCATTCACAATTTCACAAAAAAACCATAAAATACCTAGGAATAAACCTAACCAAATATAAAAGATTCATATGATGAAAACTTTAGAAAACTTATGAAGAAAATTGAAGAAGACACAAAGAAATGGAAAAACATTCCATGTTCATGGATTAGAAGAATAAATATTGTTAAAATGTCAATACTACCCAATGCAATCTACAAAATCAATGAAATCCCAATCAAAATTGCACCAGCATTCTTTTCAAAGCTAGAACAAACTATCCTAATATTTGTATGGAACCACGGAAGACCCTAAATAGGCAAAGTAATATTGAAGAAGAAAACCAAAATGGGAGGCATCACAAACCCAGACTTTAGCCTCTACTACAAAGCTGTAATCATCAAGATGGTATGATACTGGAACAAAAACAGACACATAGACAAGTGAAATAGAATAGAGAACTCAGAATTGGACCCACAAATGTATAGCCAACTAATCTTTGACAAAGCAGGAAAGAGTATCCAATGGAAAAAAGACAGCCTCTTTAACAGATGGTGCAGGGAGAACTGGACAGCAACATGCAGAATGAAACTAGATTACTGTCTCACACCATCCAGAAAAATAAACTCAAAATGGATAAGGGACCTGAATGTGAGACAGGAAACCATCAAAACCCTAGAAGAGAAAGCAGGAAACAACCTCCTTGACCTCTACTGCAGCAATTTCTTACTTGACACATCCCTATAGGCAAGGGAATCAAGAGAAAAAATGAACTACTGGGACCTCATCAAGATAAAAAGCTTCTGCACAGCAAGGGAAACAATCAATAAAACTAATAGGCGACCAACAGAATGGGAAAAGATAGTTGCAAATGATGTATCAGATAAAGGGCTAGTATCCAAAATCTGTAAGGGGCTCACCAAACTCCACACTCAAAAAACAAATAATCCAGTGAAGAAATGGGCAGAAGACATGAACAGACACTTCTCCAAAAAGGACATCCAGATGGCCAACAGACATATGAAACAATGCTCAGTGTCCATCATCATCATGGAAATGCAGATCAAAATCACACTGAGATACCACCTTAACCAGTCAGAGTGGCTAAAATGAACAAATCAGGAGACTACAGATGCGGCGAGGATGTGAAGAAACAGGCACCCTCCTACACTGTTGGTGGGAATGTAAACTGGTGCAGCCCCTCTGGAAAACAATGTGGAGGTTCCTCAAAAAATTAACACTAGAACTCCCCTATGACCCAGCAATAGCACTGCTACAAATTTACCCAAGGGATACAGGAGTGCTGATGCATAGGGGCACATGGACCCCAATGTTCATAGCAGCACGTTCAACAATAGCCAAATCATGGAAAGAGCCTAGATGTCCATCAATGGATGAATGGATCAAGAAGATGTGGTTTATCTCTACGATGGAATACTACATGGCAATGAGAAAGAATGAAATCTGGCCATGTGTAGCAACATGGATGGAACTTGAGGGTGTTATGCTGAGCGAAATAAGTCAGGCAGAGAAGGACAGATACTATATATTTTCACTTATAAGTGGAACAGGAGAAACTTAACAGAGGACCATGGGGGAGAAGAAGGAGAAAAGATAGTTGGGGAGAGTGAGGGAGGCAAACCATGAGAGTCTCTTGAATAATGAGAACAAACTGAGGGCTGATGGGGGTGGGGGAGAGGGGAAGGGTGGTGATGGGCATTGAGGAGAGTATTTGTTGGGATGAGCACTGGGTGTTATATGGAAACCAACTTGACCAGAAACTATGAAAGAAAAAAAAATCCTCACTTCACATATTTAGAGAAGTCTTCAAGACATAGGTGACATATTTTCATACCCTAGTCCTGTGTGCTGCTGTTTTGCCCCATGCTTATTTGTTCATGAACCTGTTCTAGAGGTTTTCATATCCAAGCCTTAATTTGCCAAGTCCCTCACTGTCACTTCTGTGGAACAATGGCTTCCTTCTGCATTTTGAACCAGCAAAATTACAAAGCAGTTGTGGTGATGTTGATGGTGTTGGTGGTGGTGGTGGTGGTAGTAATCTATATAAAAATACATTTTCTCAGGGTACCTGGGTGGCTCAGTTGGTTAAGCGTCTGACTTCAGCTCAGGTCATGATCTCACAATTTGTGGGTTTGAGCCCTACATAGGGCTCTGTGCTGAGAGCTAGCTCAGAGCCTGGAGTCTGTTTCAGATTCTGTGTCTCCCTCTCTCTCTGACTCGCCCCTGTTCATGCTGTCTCTCTCTCTCTCAGAAATAAATAAAACATAAAAGAAAATTTAGAAATATAAAAAAATAAATTTTCTCTGCCCTTTCCATATAATGCTTTTCACTAATAGAGGGCTCTCCTTTGGGAGTATATTGACAAGACTTCAACAATCCTCTGGTAAAGTTGATCTCTAAAAGAAATAATTATTAAATCTCTCTTCCCAGAACCATCAAATATCTGTCCACTGTCCCTAAGCCTGGCTAGAATTCCCCATGCCATCACTTCTGGTTTATTACACATACTGTTTCAGATCTTCTCCCCAGGCAATCATATTTCCTTCTTCCTAAACATCTGAAACACATGGACACCAAGTAATGCAAATTGCTGAGTATAAATCAACCAATCCAAACATCACATCAGATTCATGTAGTCAAATCTGAATCCCCATTAATTACAAACCAGTCCAGATATATTATAGTATATTTTCTACAGTCTAAATATGCTTCTTGTTCATATTCAAGTATCCCTTACTATCCTACTAAAACTTTTCTGGACATTATGCTTTGTTTTATTAGTTTGTTTCATATCACCATTAGAATGTGATCAGTGTCTCCAGAATAAACACTAAGTTCTAGCTCATTGTGGAGGTTTCAAAAGATAGCATTGCATACTTGATAAGAATGGGAGCTTGGGTGTCCAACTCTCTGGGACAAACTCTAACTCAACAAATTAAAATAACCCTTACCAGTTTTGTGCATTTGGCGCAAGAGTACAAATTTAGGGCCCTGACCCAATGACCTGCCCCACAGTTTTCCACACACCTTGCTCTATTCCTATACCAGGAAAGGCCCAAAGAGCATGTGCCTAGATGTGGACACCCGAGTCCATACATCGAAGTTCTATTTCCTCAACTCCATTTCCTAAATTAGCCAAAATTCAGCCACCCTCAGACACCACTCAGGCCTATGGGTGCAAACACTGCAAACACAGTCTGCCTTGCAGAAGATGGATTTGTAGAAAGAAGGAAGAACCATGTTAGGGATCATGTGGGAAAGGAATTTTAGAGCCAATAGTATAAGGAGTATGGTCTTACCCACTGCCAGTCTAAAACTGCCAAAGGTAGAGCATAGTATATAATTATAGCAACCTCTTACTAAAAGTTATTCATTGTTATCTTTATTCAGTTATTCAAATTTATGACAACCACATTAGCTTATTTTACAGTCATGAAAAGAAAATGGAGCAGTAATTTTTTTCTATATTGTTCTACCTCTTTTTAATTTCCCTCATCTCTCCTCACCACTTTAGTCTTGAAGGCTACTGAACAAAACCAAAAGACTACATGTCCTGGAGTTTGCCAATGTCAGCTGGATCCCAATTTACATTCAGCAACATTTTTTTGACTTCATTTTTAAAATTTTTTTGACATTTTTTTTTGAGAGAGAGAGAGAGAGAAAGCAGGACAAAAGGAGAGGGGAGGAGCGAGAGAGAGAGACACAGAATCCAAAGCATGCTCTAGGTTCTGAGCTGACAGCATAAAGCCCAATGCAGGGTTCAAACTCATGAAGCATGAGATTATGACCTGAGAAGTTGAATGCTTAACCAACTGAGCCACCAAGGCATTCCAACATGTTTTTACTTCTATATTCAGTTCCCCACACTGTGTGCAATACCAAGTCCATGATTTTTTTTTAATTTTTAAGTTTTGTTTATTTATTTTGAGAGAGACAAAGACAGCATGCATGGGGAAGGGGCAGAGACAGAAGGAGAGAGAAAATCCCAAGCAGGCTCTATGCTGTCTGTGCAGAGCCTGATGGGGGGACTTGAACTCAGGAAACCATGAGTCTATGACCTGAGCCAAAATCAAAAGTTATTAAATCAAGATCCTAACCAACTGAGCCACCCAGGTGCCCCACCAATTCCAAAATTTAATGGCCTTCCTCTCCCAAAGCTGTGCCCCCAACACCACTCTCCATTCTCCAACACTCTTTCATGCCAGGCCTTACCTACTCCATTTCCCAGTATTGCACCGATCAGTTTATCTGAAGCTACCCGTCATTTCTATCTTCTTTCCAGATTACTTTCATGCTCCTTACCAACTAATTCTTACCAACAGCATTCTAGATCCTGGGCTCTTTAGCCTCTCCAAAATACTGCTCTCTGTAAATCCTCATACTGTTCTTTTCTTCCTTCGCATTCAGCATTTACATATACTAAACTCTCTTCTTTCAAGAAGAGCTAGCTATAATCCCATTTACTTCTTTTAAATTCAAGCACCTTGAGATGTACTCTATGCATCTGTCTCCATATCACTGTTCAGATTTCTTTTTATCCTGGTAGTATTTGGTTTCAGTTCCATCTTAAACTGCTGTGGTTCAAGTCATCAGAGACTTTGTAATTGTTCTAGTAAGTCTTCTATTTCATTATTTTATTGACTCTTTACAGCATTTTACATGTTCAATACTTTCTTATATTTTCAGCTTTTTTCTCCCTTGGATTTTGTGTTATGATTTGATCCTAGCTTTTTTCCCTATCCTTATCATTTCTTCTTTATATGCCTTCTTCTACCTGGGGCTTAAATTATGGTAATTTCAATGATTTAGCCTGCTTTCTTTAAGAAAGAAATTTCTTCTTGAGTGGCTTCCAATATGCTTTGACTAAATTCCAAAATCTAATACTCAGCTGTACTTTTTGACTATGCTAGCCCAGAAAAAACAAACATATTTCAAACACTGCATGGCAAAAATAAAGTCACTAACATACTCAACTGTATCCCCTCTGGTAGTATTGTGGACAATGTATCAGTCACTCTTATCGAATTTACCAGTAAATGCAATTTGTATTATTGCTTCTTGAGTTTTGATAAGCAACTAGTTATTAAATATGATATCAAAACATGATACAAAAAATAATGAACTGACAAATTGTAACTCATAAAAAAATTGAGAACTGTTTTATCTAAGACATTGGTAAGGGAGAGTAAAGCACTACTCATATACGATATTAAAATATTTCATATGTCTTATGAAAGACTTACATCCAGAATAAAGAACGGTCTAAACCAAAAGATAGGTAATCAAGCCAAATAACATATGGCCAAAAAACTTGAAAAGACATTTCAAAGAAAATATTCAGATCACTAGTTGTTTTATAGATTCTTTAGGATTTTCCATAACAGTCACACCATCTTGGAAGAAGGTTAGTTTTATTTCTCTGCCATCCTTATGACGTTTACTTTTTTTTATTGCAATGGCTAGAATCTACGGTAAATTTCTAAATATAAGAGGTGTGATCCTAATCCCATGCCTTATACTTAATCTTTTGGATTTGTGAGCTTATTACTTCAATTTGTGAGCAGTTTGTGAGATTCTCTGAGATGTATCCAATAGCTCTTTTTAGACACAAATGATGATTTTCTAACTCTTATTTCTCCCATATTTATTGACTGGCATTCTACTGTAAATAAGAAACTTTGTTTTGTATTATCATGGATCCAAAGATTTTATTTTACAGTGGCAAACACTGAACCAAGTCTTTGAAGAAAAAATCACCAATACTATAACATATTAGCATCATATGCCTAATCAAAAGCAGCAATAGCCCCCAGTTCCTTTTTGCAGTATTCATGCAGAAATGACTAAAGTAATTCAGAAGAAACAACAGGCACGCCATTTGATGAACATTTTACAGAATAGCTTGACCATGCAGTATCAACATCAAGACAAAAAAAGGTGAGGAATCTTCCCACTTCTTTAAAAAGAGACTAAACTGATATGACTACAAAATAGAGTGTATCTCATTAATTGATTCATCTGGAGAAAATAACCACAAATGATATTAGAGTTGCCAAAACAATAATTTTGAATTTGATTACATCAATCACATCTACCAATGTTAGAGTTCCTAATTTTTATAATTGAGTTGTGCTTATGTAAGATCATGTACTTGTTCTTCAAAAATATAGATATATCTAGGAGTTAAAGGTCATAATATCTCCAACCTGTTCTCAAATTGTTTTGAAATATAGAATATACATAAAATTATGTATATGAGCAAAACATAATTGGTGACACTTAGAAAAATATGGCAGTTAGTGAATCTTTTAAGCTAAATTATTACAAAAGTAAAACTTAAAACATTAACTTGAATAAATAAATAAATTTCCATGAAGCAGGGAAGAATTTTATTTAGAACACCAAAAGAGGCAACTTAAGTGGTACTCTTTGGCACAGAGTGAATTCTGACTTGTCTGTTCTTGTGTAATTTTTTGAGGGTCCATCTCTCTTTTATTCTTTGTATCTCTATCTATATTTTTCTTTCTATATATTTTATATTTTATGTATTTTACATATAAAATCTACTATAGGAAGCATTCACAAAATCTAATTGTTTAAAACTTTTCAACATTAAATTCATTTTTTCTGATATACTGGCTCTGAAATATATTATTCTTTAGTTGCTTATATATCTGATACCATTTAATAAATTGTTTACACACACACATTTATAATTTTCTTAAAGCACTTTTATGTGGCACAGCAAAACAAATCGTGAGAACTGCCTAATGATTCTTCCAATGGGAAGTAGATTATAAAGTATTATAAATCTTATGATCTACAAATTTTCATTCTGAAATTTCTACCAAAATAAATGACTACACCCAAATTTTATCTTTTTAAAGAACTTGACAGGTTAACTAAAATAACCAGTATTTCAGATGGTTTAAAAAAATTTATGTCATTCTAGATTATAGAGCCAAAAAAACCCACAAGAAACTGTCAGTTTTCTTATCTGTTTCCTGAAGCAAAATTTTAGAAGTGAACATTACTCTTAATCATAATTTTGCCTTTTATATTCACTTATGACTCTAGGGAATAATCATTTACATACAAAACTGTTCATAACAAAATTGGCACAAAATTGTTGACCACTTCTTTCAATTCAGAGTGGTTGAGATTTTCCAACAGAATATTTTAAGATGAAAATTAGTTATAATATAAATTGAATATGAAGAGACCTGAAAAGTACTTTCTCTCCCCCCTCCCTATTTGGGAATGTAATATTTCAATTTAGTAAAATAAAGTTTAAAAATATATTTAACTATGACTTTTTTTCCTTTTAGACACTGAAATTGAAAGAAATGTGTCAGAAATTGAACGCATTTTACTTGTCAAGAGTTACAACACAGATGCCTAACACAGTTAATTGATGAAAATTGGCTTATAATCTAGAACTCACTTGTTCAATATATTTAGTTTACATGCCTGCTCCTTTATCTGATTAGTATGAAGATTCTGCAGGCCTAAATTGTGAGACACAATCATAAAAACTTTTTAAAATGTATATCTATTCTATTTATTTTTTTGTAAACTTTTTTCTATCCTAGTTAATGACTTTTTTGTGACATATTTGGAATAGTATGTTAGCAACAGAAATATGCATTTATCATGCAATTACATTTCATAAAGTCTTGAGTTCCTCATCTTAAGTTGAGCTTAATTTCCCACCCTTCCTTATTCTAAGCATCCAATGGTTTATGTGGTATTTACATTTTATTTGAAATTTAATAAATTTGGTGCTAAATTAGGGACAGAAAATATAACTTGCACTTTCTTTGAAAGCAGAAAATAATGTATTCCACTGAACAGCTGGGTAACTTTCATGCTTTATGCAGATTAGTTTAAAAGTAACAAAAGTAGAAAAATGTGAGTAGATGACAATTTCAAAGTGCAAATGAATGCAAATCTTCTGCACATTAAAAAATGTGTGCATGCACTTATTTTTTTAAAATCTATTATACAACCTTAACAGAAAACAGGAATTTTATATTTTTGCTGCATAACTATATGAGATGCAGGTATAATATTTCACCTGGAAACATATTAAAAACATGACCTAGATCATTTTGATTATATAAAATAGAGGGTGATGTGGGACCATTATGGAAGCACAAATAATATTTAAGAAACTCACTTAGTATTTTAATCTCGCAGAAAACATAAAAAACATTTTATTTTTTATTTTAATATTTGATCCATTCTCCAGCAAGCATCTGTCTTTCCAAAAGGAAATAATCTCTAGAGTTCCATTAATCATTATTACTTTGTGAAATAAATGTTGTAGTCCTATGTCCTTTAATATGTTTCATACATCATCTTTCATTTATGCTATAAATACAAAAGGAATTAATATTCCTTAATTATTTGGGCCTTAAATTTTCCTACATTGAGTTTTCTTGGGGTAGATGCCAGAACACTGCCTTACATATATGTCAAGAAAATTGTAATTTTACCTCAATATACAGCACTTCTAACATCACATATTGAAATTAATGATTAATGTTAATATAGAATCAGATAAGCAGATAGTAAATAAACCAATTTTGTGCACATGTTCTATGCCCCAACAATAAAGACAGCTATCTCATATATATCCATTTTTAAGTTTTGCCTAATTTGAAATAAACACTGTTTGGTTTTTTTTTCAGTTTATTTATCTTGAGAGAGAGAGAGACAGCGAAAGCAAGCGGGGGAGGGGCATAGAGTAAGAAGTAACAAACTCTTGGTTTTGTCTCAGGTCATGACCTGCCAGTTGGTAAGTTTGAGCCCCACATCCATCTCTGTGCTGCTGGTGCAGAGCCAGCTTAGGATTCTCTCTGTTCCTCTTCTGCTTGCTTGTTCTCTCTCTCTCTGTGTGTCTCTCTCTCAAAATAAATAAATAAACTTAAAAAAAACTTTAAATAATGACACATGGGATATACATATTTTCATGTTCCTGATCCATGGCTACTTGATAAAGGATTTCTATGATTCATACATAAGTAAAATGGCAGCTCACTACCTAAATATACATGCTCCCACATGTCATTTTGCCCATGATACTTTTCCTAAATGGGTTTGCTAGTCTTTCCTTTGCTTCCAAGTACTTTAATACTTCTGCTTTGTGTTGTAATTTGTTTACATATCTGTCTGTTACTAGACAGTGAGTTTCTACTGGCACTGGGGCCAGAAACAAGATATCAGAGATGATATTATTTTATTTGAGAGAGAGAGCATGTGCATCTGAGCAGGGAAAAGCAGGGAGGGAAGTGAGAGAGCAAGAATCCCAAGTAGGCTGCAGGCTCAGCATGGATCCTGATGTGGTGCTCAATCTCACCACTCTAAGATCATGACCTGTGCAGAAATCAAGAGCTGGACACTCAACCGGGTGAGCCACTCAGGCACCCCTAATTTCTATTTATATGTTCAGAATCCCCTGACAAAATGATCTTTCCAAAAACACAAACTTCAGAGTTTCACCTATTTCAAATACATTGATTTCTTATACAGCAACAGAGCATTTAGCATGAAGACCTTTATGGTCTAAGTCTAACCTCATCACCACACCTCTGCCCAGAGTAACTACTACTTTTAGCTCTATAAAACTACCATTTGTACACTGAACTCTCATGGCTGTTCCATACTTGACATAGGATACCTGAGATCTAATCTTCAAAAGGCCCTCAAACATCATCTGATACCAGAAGTTCTTCACTACACAAGATGCAGTCCATCTAGAGAAAACACAACAATCTCTTTTCACACCCACTCTTCAATACTTCTCTTTTCCTCAAAGTTAATCACAGTTGAGAATTTGTATTTCAAGTATATTAAGAGGAAATGAAATATCAAATATATATTTAAACTTATTGGAATTATCTTTATATTCTGCTTATGAAGATTTACTTATTAAATATAAGGCAAAAATAAGGCAAATATTGTTGATCAATTCATTTCTTTATTTAAGGTGAAGGGTATATTATAGACATCTTTTCTTTATTGCTCCTAAGGATACCCTAAATTATGTAGGCACTGTTTAACCTCACAATTTTATTTAATGGTTTACTATATGTTTTCTACCATAGACCCGGTATTTTTTTTATATTCACAATTTTAGTCTCTTGAAGTTTTGTTTGAATTTTTCAATCGTTTCTGATATTTAATTTCATCCAACTCATTTATGAATAATTTATCCTTCTCTCCACTGCTATGAAATGTAATTTTTTTCTTTTATTACATACTCCTATTACATGTAACTTCAGTACATACATAATTTCATTTTTTAAAGTTTACTGTAGCATAAAAACATAGTTTTATTTTGGCTGTTAGTTCTCTCCTTTTTTTACTTTAAAAATTTTTCTTGGCTACTAATGACCTCTTCCATAGCACTTTAGAAGCCATGTGTCAGGCTTTGTTCATAATGTATACATTAGGATTGTATGTGGTAGAATTGTATATATTAACCTCACAATAGTTATTTTTACAGTACTCGGTTTCTTCTCAAAGATGACACCAGTGTTAAGATTTCTTTAAAAAGCAGTGCTTAAGATGATGGATAAATTTCATTATGTTAATAAAAATAAAAATAAAAATACAGAAGTAAAATCTAGCTACCTTTCTTGATAAATATGTAATTATTTTTGTGTATATATATATATATATATATATACATATATCTAAATTTAAATATAATTTAAATATTTACATAAGTACATATGTAGTTTTTTCCAGGTTATAGAGATCCTATATGAAAGATGAGAAATATTCCTTCTCTACTCTCCAGAATATTTTGAGCAAGACTGTAATAAGCTATCCTCTGAAAGTTTGCTGGAAATGCTCAAATATATCAAAGTCTGGTATCTTCTCTATATCAAAATGTCTAAGTGGTATTTCTATTTCTTAAATGTACTGTCATTCAGGATCTACATTTCTTCTTAACTCACTTTCAAAATTTTTCTTCTTTCAGGAATTGGGTCTCTGTATACAAGCATTTAACTTAATAATAAAATATCTATTTTTTAAATTTATACTTACACTCACATTTTATTTACGATATATTTGCTCATTTCTCTTGGACTTTGTGTTTTGGTCAATGTTACTATGTTTATCTGTTTTGTAATTTTTTACGTTTTTATTTAAATTCTAGTTAGTGTAATTAATATATACATATATATACATATGTATATATATTTGAGTGTAACATATAGTGTAATATTGATTTCAGGAGCAGAATTTGGTGATTCATCACTTATGTAACACCCAGTGTTCATCACAAGTGTCCTCCTTAATGTCCATCACCCATTTAGCCCATCTGTAAATCTTTTTAAATTTGTATTTGGCATTACAATGGTATTTGCCATTCTACTTTTCTTTTCTCCATCACTGATCCTTACTATAATTTTAATTTTACTATTTTATCCTACCTTTATTACTTCATTTTATTCACTGATACTACTTTTGCAGTGTTTCTTTTTCTAACTTAAGATGTTTATTAAGCTGATCATTTCCAACTTTTCAATATAATAGCACCAGATTTAGATTTCACTTGAAACTTTTGCTTTTTCCAGATTTTGAAATGTATTTGTTTTATCATTCTATTCTAAAATCTTTACATTTCTATTATGATTTCTTCCTTGACCCTTGTGTATGACAATGTTTTTTAATTTCCAAAAATAGGACATTTTATAATATAGCTTTTTTTAACCTCCATTTTATCGTCAGAGAATGTGGACTTCGTGGTAGCTAGTATTTGACATTTGTATAACTATATGATTTGGTTTGCTACTGATTTTTTGAATATTTAAGTGCATAAGAATAATGTTGGATACAGACATCAACTTATGGCCATTAAGCAAAGCTTATGAACTCTATTGTTCAAGCCTTTTGTAACATTGCTGGTGATTTATTTCCAACAGAGGTCAGTAATTAAAAAAGATGCATTTTGTTTCTTGTAATTCTACTAATTTTATCTATTTTTTTGATATATACATTTTTAGAAGTTTTATAACTTGTTTTGCAATGGATATTTATCATTATTTATCAATTCTATTTCTAAGTATTTTTTTCCTAAGGATTTTTGTCTTTACATAACTACAGTAGTTGTACTGTGCCCATTTGTGATATATTTCTCCATACTTTTACTTTCAACCTCACCAGTTCTTTATGCTTTCCAGGAGTCTTCTGCAAATAACAGTTGCTTTTGAAAATTGTTATAATTGTAATCCATTTAAACAATCTTATTCTCTCTGCTAAGTTTAGTCCACTTACATTTAATATCTTAAAGTAGCTTGATATAAGAAATGGCAGTAGGTAAGTTTAAACTACTCTTGATTCCTAGAATATATTCAGTATGAGGAGGAGACCTATTTCAATATACTGATTTATTATTTTAATTCTGAAATTTATAATTGTTTAAAAATATATTGTCCCATTTCCTTTTTCTCTTTCTATATGGGCTGAATTGTGCCCCTCCAACATCTGTATTTGAAGTCCTAATCCCTTGTATGACTAATTTAGAAACAGAGCCTTTAAAGAATTGATTAAGTTAAAATGAGGTTGTTAGGTTGGGCCTAATATGCATCATCCTTTCTTCTCACATTCCAGGAGAATATACTTAAAATAAAAAAATCAAGTGTCCCATTTAGCCAACTTGCAGCTTTTGTGTGGTAACATTAAATATTTAAGGTTTTACTATACAAGGAGCTTTATACCCACATATTGCAAAATTTAGAAGTTTAATAGAATAAAAAGTAAAAATTCTCCTATGTCTGAATTTCATAAACCTAGGTTCCTGGCCCACAGGCAACCAATGTTTTTAGTGCATTCTGCATTCCCCAGTAATATTTTATACACACACACACACACACACACACCCATATTCCCCTACTCTTTAAACTTTATCACAATATCTCACAATTATAGTCTATGGTAACCCATTTTTTATTTAATATTTCTGGGAGGGTCTCTTATAATTTAAAATATGTTTCATATTTTTATGGAACATTATTCCATAATGTAAAAAATGTTCAAGTCTTGTCTTGATGGACTTTTTGGATATTTCTAATAATTTGTTACTGCTACAAAACTACAGTAAATAATCTTCGAAAATCATTTTTAGAATTGATCAAACTCTTGATGCCTTTTGAGAAGTATATTTTCTGTAAAAGGATGTTTTTTAATTATGCAAAGTATTGGAAAATCTTGCTAAGACAATTTAGGTAATTTAAATTTTCCTTCCATTAAATCATATTGAAATGCTAATTTCCAAGTAACACTAAATCCAGTGTAATGTGAACTGTGCAAGGGCCTTGTGAATTTTGTTATCACTGGAACCTGATAAGATGCCAGATGCCTGGTATATAGTAACTACTTAAACAATATTTCTGAATGAATATATTTAGAACATGTACATTAAAAACAATATACATTTGTTTTTAACACTTTGCACTTATTTTCCTTTCTATTATTGACTAACATTACCATTCTGGTTTTGGATTTAAGAAATTATCTTTTCTTGAATCTTAATCAACGGGCTTAAGGTTGCTTCCAAATCCACTTCTAGAGTACCCCATGCAGTTCAAATATAAGCAATGAAGCTTGTCATTACACTGCACCCAGTAACTAATTCAATGATAGGTATGTGGCTCAGTCACATCCAGTGAGACATGGTGAAACTTTTTCTTGGAATACAAGGACAACAGAGGTATTCTTCTAAAAGGCTTTGAACATGGGATGATACCAGCTAAAGTTGCTACTAGAATTTTGGCACTGCAAGGAGATAACTCCTTAACGAGTGAAATATACAGAAGATATGTCTAGCTGAGAAAATGAGAAAAAGATATATTAATCCTATGAACCTAAAATGCTTCTAATCAACTCAATCCAATCCCAGTATTTTTCAATTATTGTGTGCCAATAGATACTTAAGCTACTTTGAGCTGGCTTTCCTGTCATTTCTAATCAAACTGATTCATGTATTCTTTAATGTAATATTTATCTCTGTTTAATCTTAGTTAAATCCTCCTATACATCACTAATACATTTTCTTTAATCTTTTTTTTTTTTGTTCTTGGTTAATAATGTGAGGTTTAACAGAGTATTAGCCTTTTCAAAATACTTTTAAATTTATTCTTTCTACATGCTTACCTTAGAATGATTTAATTATAGTATTTTTAGTTTCTTGATATGAATATTTAGCTCATATACTTCTTTCTTTTTGAAGAGATGAACTTGAAATTTGAATGCTTACATGGAAAAAACTTTCAAATCTATTCCATTAGTTTTGCTACAAAAGTACACAATGGCCATTTATTTCCTTTTTTTTTTTTTAATGTTTTATTTATTTCTAGGAGAGAGATAGCATGAGTAGGGGAAGGTCAGAGAGAGAGGGTTAAAACCTATACTTTAAAGTACAATTGTGGGGTGTCTGGGTGGATCAGTCGGTTAAGCATCCAGCTTTGTCTCTGGTCATGATTTCAGTTTGTGGGTTCGAGCCCCGCATCAAGTGTTGGGCTCTGTGCTGACAGCTTGGAGCCTGCTTCAGATTCTGTGTCTCCCTCTCTCTCTGCCCCTCCCCCACTCATGCTCTTTTTCTGTCTCAATACTAAAAAAATAAAGTACAATTGCTATTTATTGGTCTGTAAATAATACTTTAAGACAGTTTTCCATTGCAAAAATCACTTAAAATTTTTACATATGTAGAAATTCATATGTGTCAAATATGGCAGTTGTAAAGTATTGAAATATTATAATTTTAAAGACTGTCTCATTCTTGTGCCTTAGTAGTCTAACCTTCATATCAGGTAATAACCTACCAGGAGACCAACAATGTGACAAAGGAGAAAAAAAAGTGGGCAGAGGGAATAGGAATAGATTTTCCAACGATTACAGTAGACAATAGAACAGTCATAATTGAATGAACACTGCACTGTAAATAAAAAGCAGCTATGGACTATTTCAGTTTTGATTATGGGAAGAATGAATAATAATGTCCACAAGACTTAATGGGGCATTCAATGACTCATGAAAGTTTAGCAAGTAGAAATGAACCACTCATTTAGCATCCAAACCACTCTGAAGTGGTACTTGTGGATAAATAAAGCCATCCATCCACGGGGTTCAAATAAGATTTAGTATTGACTTTAGTATACACTATCAAAAAGCATCCAGGTGAATCATGAACTATTACTTCTCATCAGAAAGAATTTCAGAAATTTGAACAGAAGGATATAGCAAAGCAAACAACAGAATGGTAACTTTTACATTTGAGCATTTTCAAATATGCAAGGATAAATTATTTGAAAAGTATAACTATGCATCTGGACTCTTTGCCTGGGGAATTGAGTCTACTAAAACTCAGCCCATCCTTCACATTTGTGTGAAATAGATATGCATGCTCAGTTACTCGATCTATCACTCATTTCTAAAAATATATATCTTATATGGTTATAAAATAATGTTTATATAAAAAGTAATTTGCAATACAGAGAAAATCAGAGGTTTTAAAAATACTTGGAATTCCATCTAGAGGCAACCTTCATAAAGTTTTGCTTCATTGTGTTGACATATATGCATACACATTTTATGATTATGCTCCTTACATATATTTTATATCATGACTCCAGCTCACTACACTAATCTTCTTTTGATGGGCTTTTTTTCCAAAAGCAAATTTATCACCAGGTTGTGAAATCTTCTATTTTTCAGAGACAAGAGCTCTCTTCACTAAATAATAAAGAATTCGATTATAGGTAGCTAACAACCATGCAGATTGAGCCTCAATTACTAAATGAACTTTCCAGAATCTTCACTCATTCGGCTTACCAAAAGTTTCAGCATTAAAAGTACAAATAATGTACAGGAAATTTTGCCATAGATGATTTGCCCCATGTAAGCACACACGTGTGCATGAAAGTGTGTATCTATACCTCAGCATCAGGTTCTTTTCATCAGTATTTCCTCACTAAGAAAGAAGATCCCAGTCCACAGTTAATTTCTCTCCACAGTTGAATTGGCATGGCTTAAGCTGAAAGGAGCCCTCCTCACTCTTCTTGCACTGCTTTCAGGTTCACTGCACAATTTCAGGCCTCAATCTACATAAGAATGCTACACTGGCCGTGGGCCTGAAATATCAGTGGAATAAAGCTCTGACATCAGGTACTCTCCCTACTCAGAGCTTAATTGCGTTTTAAAAAACTGTGCCTCCTGCTGGGCCTGGCTCCTCACAGTCCATGTACACAGTTCAGCAGCCAGAGATGGTCTTTGAATGTCTTTGCTGGTCACAGCTCCACCAAAACCTACAAATCCCAGAATTTATCAAAATGCTCTATCCTGGCCAGAACCCACACCCATGTCTCCCTGTGATTTTTTGTAATTCAGTTGTCACCCAAGCCAGAAGCCTCAGAAATACTATCCATGATTCCTGCCTTTTCTTAGCCATAACTAATAAATTCTATTCCCAAAATGCCTCTCTAAATCAATCTTCCTTCATTTCTTTAAGCAAACTAATAAATAATGAGTATCTGGTATATAATTAGTTCATACGTACAAAAAGTAGTTAAACCAATGAATAATGAGTATCTGGTATATAATTAGTTCATATGTACAAAAAGTACAAAATCCATCCATGCAATGGATTTTGTTTCATAAAGAACTCCAGTGAGGTCTTCCCTGTCGTATACAGTGGATCTGAAATGAAATCTGCGATAGAAGGGAGTTTGGAGAAACAAGTTTACGGTATATTTGGAGAACACAAGGAAACTTTGAGTAACACAAGCTCATGTCACAGCAGTGTACAGTTATAATTATGATCCTGCCTGTTGCAGATGAGATATGAAAAAACATGGGTTGTCGAAGTCAGGAAAAACTTTAGACCAGTATAGGACTTTTCTCAGCTATGAAAAGTGAGTTCAATTAAGATTTTGGTAGTCTATAAAATGTCAGGTGAAAGACTACACTTTCAAGGATCACTTCTGTAGTTTGTTACTAAAATAGCAGGTGAAGAAGAGGATATAGATGTATATGCACATATAGAGAGGAAGCCACTATGAAAGGATTTCAAAAAAAAATCATTACAATATAAAACAGGACTGAAGGAGTTTTTGACATCCATGATATTTTGGTACACAGAAGTTCAGGAGAAGAGCACAGAGCACCTGAGTTCCAGGAGATCAAGTATCAAGTAAATTATCCTATTTTAAGGGGCGCCTGGGTGGCTTAGTCGGTTAAGCGTCCGACTTTCGCTTGGGTCATGATCTCGCGGTTCGTGGGTTCGAGCCCCGCGTCGGGCTCTGTGCTGACTGCCAGCTCAGAGCCTGGAGCCTGTTTCAGTCTGTGACTCCTTCTCTCTCTGACCCTCCCCTGCTCACGCTGTCTCTCTCTCTCTCCTAGAAATAAATAAAACATTAAAAAAAAAATTTAAAAAAAAATAAAAATAAAAATAAAATAGGTCTTGGGGCACCTGAGTGGCTCACTCAGTTGAGTGTCAGACTGGATTTCAGCTAGGTCATGAACCCAGGGTCGTTAAAATCTACCTCAATGTCAGGCTCCATGTTGAGCGTAGAGCCTGGTTGCGATTCTCTCTCTCTCCGTGTCTTTCTCTGTCTCTCTCGCCACCCCCCCCCCCGGCCCCCGCCCTCCACACCCCAGCCCATCTCCCTATCTCAGGCTTGCACTCTCTCAAAATAAAAATAAAATAAATCTTTAAAAGAAATAAAATGCTATAGGTCTGGGTGAAATGACCGGCTGGGTACATGAATTAAAAAAAACAAAACAGAACTTTGGATTAGGTTAGTTTGTAAGGAAAGTTACTGGGGAAGAACATAGTTACGGTATTTGCTGAAGTAAGTTTTCTATTTTTAGGTAACAAATGGAAAAAAATACAGAACTACCTAACTAATCAATAGAAAGCAGACCTTCACTCTGAACTTGAAATATTTATCCAAGATCTGTCTTGGGTCCATTTCAAAAACTACTGTTGAATTTACTCCAAACCTTCATTTTGAAACAATAACAGTCTCTAAAATGTATGGAGTGCGTACAATGTGCCGGGCACTAGGATAGGCATATTACATTCAATTTATCACAGCAAGCCAATAAAGTAGAACCATCATTTATTGCAATGTAACAAATGAGAAAATGGAAACAAAGTTTAAACCTCTTTAAAGGTTACAGTATTTGGGAGAGTCTGAGCTACAATTTAATCCAAATCAATCTTCAGAGTCCATGGTTGCAACACTATTACAGTGCCTCTTTTTCCTCATATATAAAGCCCCATCTATAAATCTTAACATTCAAAATAGACCATTAATGAGGGCTAATAATCCACTTTTGATGAATGCAAAAATACTATGTCTAATTTTTGAGTCAAGATGGACAGGGGGAGCATTCACCCATATCATATATCTTTACAGTCTGTTTTAAATTAAATTCCCCCAGCTTAAGTTTCAAGATGATCTTAATTACGCCTGAGGCAACAGATAATGTTATTTGTTATTGGGCCTAGAGCATAGGATAACTTTAAAATTTTGTCTATATTACTTGCAATTTCAGTAATTTTTCTGTAAAAAAAATCAATTTTACCAGAATACTGCCACGTAGTTTCTTCTACAATGACCAACAAAATTTGTTTGATTTCTCCTATTAAAGTAGATTTTACAAGTGAGAATATTCAAACTTAGAAATTTGGCGAGTAGACTGCATAGTGGAATATTCATCATAATATGTACAGATATAAATGACATAGTAGCTAGCAAAGCACTTGTTGTTATATGGGGAATGGACCTAGGCCAGAAGATTAGTAATAATTTTACCATAAGACTTTTACTTAGCCAAGTTTGTGAGAGCAGAGGAGAGAGAAATTCTAAGCTTAAGACATAAAGGGTTTTTTTTTTATATATGTAATTAAATTTTTTCTCTTTGGTACATTTTTTTTTTCTTTTTGTTACTAGGTTCTTTTTTTTTTTTTATTTCTAGGAGAGAGAGAGAGAGAGAGAGAGAGAGCGTGAGCAGGGGAGGGTCAGAGAGAGAGGGAGTCACAGACTGAAACAGGCTCCAGGCTTTGAGCTGGCAGTCAGCACAGAGCCCGACGCGGGGCTCGAACCCACGAACCGCGAGATCATGACCTAAGCGAAAGTCGGACGCTTAACCGACTAAGCCACCCAGGCGGCCCACTAGGTTCTTTTAAATAATCTCCTTCACTGAAGTCTTTTCACATCTCCAAAAATGTTCCCTAATTCTGTGACCATCCTTTTCATTCTCTCTACATTACTCCGAAAATATTATTGATACTCAATCTTTTCAGCCATCTCACTGATGTAAAAATAAGATGATTCTAGAATACTATTCCTACACTTCAATTTATTTTGGACGAGTTGTTTTAAATATGACATATATAGGAGCGTCTGGGTAATTCAATCAGTTAAGTGTCTGACTTCAGCTCAGGTTGTGATCTTGCAGTTCACGGATCTGAGCCATGATCTCACAGCTTGTGAGTTTGAGCCCCACTTTGGGCTCTGTGCTGACACCTCAGAGCCTGGAGCCTTCTTTGGATTCTGTGTCTCCCTCTCTCTCTTAGCTCTCCTCTGCTCATGCTTGGTCTCTCTCTCTCTCAATAAATAAATAAACAAACAAACAAACATGAAAAATGTTTAGGGGTACCTGGACATCTCAGTCAGTTGAGCATCTGACTTCAGCTAAGGTGGTGATCTCACCATCAGTGAGTTCAAGCTCCACATTGGGCTCTGTGCTGACAACTTGGAGCCTGGAGCCTGCTTCAGATTCTGTTTTCTCCCTCTCTCTCTCTGCCCCTCCCTGGCTCATACTCTGTATCTCTCTCTCAAAAATAAATAAACATTGAAAAATGTTTTAAAATGTTTAAAAATCAACAAATGAATGAATAAATATGATAGACATAAGAAAAGTAATGCTTATGAATAAAAGCATACCAAATGATGAAATTTTGAATAATTAACAGATCATGTTTAAACATTATTTGCATACAGAGTTAGTTCTCTTTTACATATTTTAAGTATCATGTGTAAGTCCTTGAGGTCAAAGAACATAATCTTAAATAGCTATAAACCCTATTTCTCTCATGAAAGAATTCAAAATTATCTATTTATGATAAGATTCTATTTGTGAAAACAAAGGCTTTTACCTCCTCAATATAAACTAGGCAATAATATGTAATTTCTAAACTTCAGTTTAGACATTGTTAAAAATACAATCACAATAACACAATTCTAAACATTTTTCCAATGCTTTATGTTGTAAGTTGGATATACAATATTCTCACTCATATGGTCATATGAAAATGACAACATGAACAGCTTTATAATTATCTGGAATAAGCCTATTTCAAACATCCCTATGTCTCCGTTAAGTCTGGAGTCTTAAACATAGCAAAATCATGACAAAAATCAACCCAAATATACAAGACACATTTTTCTCTATCCTTGATGTGGGTACAAGTGAAAGCTGTCAGAAAAAAAAAAAAAAGACAAAAAACAGAAAACAAAACAAAAAAAAAAAAAACAGAGAAACCAGAGAAAACAAAAGATCCAGAAGCAAGGCTATCAACAAGTAGAGGTCTCTCTGGCTGGAGAAATAACCTTGATAAACAGTGGGACAGGGTCACTGGAGAATAAGTCCAGGAACTTGAATCCTGTCTGAAAAAGTATGTAGGTTTTGAAGACAAAGAAATGCAGCATAAATCAAAAGGGGGGGGGGCATGTTTTTAGGAGACCAACATTTTATCTGATTAAGAAAAATGAAGAGGTGAGTTTAACAGTATTTTCTAACTTCTTGTATCTTGGTCTTTGTTTCTCACATTCTTAATACTTTTCATCAAAGGAGAGATATAAAAACTAAGTTTGCAACATTAACAGGTGATAAAACTGAACCATAATATCATTTTTGTTTCCCCCTCAATTCTAATCTTATTAAAAAATTCATTTTCTACCTAGCATTAAAAAAAGCTCTTCTATGAATTAATTTAAAAGGGGAAAAATAGCAAAAATACCGAATTTTTCCTCATTTGAAAAATAATGTGTTTTCAGGTTTGCTATATGGACATATAGCAAGTTTAAAGTACTCAGTGCAGGGGTGCCTGGGTGGCTCAGTCGGTTGGGCGTCCGACATCGGCTCAGGTCATGATCTCACAGTTCATGGGTTTGAGCCCCGCCTTGGGCTCTGTGCTGACTGCCAGCTCAAAGCCTGGAGCCTGTTTCAGATTCTGTGTCTCCCTCTCTCTCTGACCCTCCCCTGCTCATGCTGTCTCTCTCTCTCTCTCTCTCTCTCAGAAATAAATAAAACATTAAAAAAAAACCTAAAGTACTCAATATGATGATATATGTACATATCACTAAATGATTGCCTCATTTATTTTTCTATTTATGTTAGAATTTATAGGAGGTGAGATATTTGCTTTTGTGTGTTTTCGAAATATTTGGGACTCTTTCCCCTACATTGCTAATGTAGGAATTCTTAATAGAACTATGCTATGGGCCATGCTCCATTACAATGGCTAATTTCAAATCATTATTTCACTTTAATTTAAAGGAAAATGTTGTCCTCCTGGAGTTAAAAAGTAATTGCCCTTTTATGCCAAGAAATGCGTGTGGATTCGATGATGGTTGGATATTCCAAAGCTCATTTTCTGGAAGGAAGAGAACAACTAACTCAGCCTATTCATGTCTAAACACTGCTGCCATACATGCCTGAAAGCATGCCTGAAAGTATGCAGTCTGAAGCAGGTCCAAAATGTCTGGCTCTGCACCTCATCATGAGAAATTCCTCTGACTCTTCACCATGTTTCACAGCTCCAAGTCCATTCATATCCCAGAGGAACTTTGTGGAGAATTGAGAAAATACAAGGGAGTCTTAATTCTAAAACTCTATGTAGGCTCCGCTAGTGACCCTTGTGTGCAAAAGGGGAAAGCAAGCCTTCTGTGTTCTCATTCATCCAGTAACCAGCCCCCTGACTCAGCCCTTCCAGTTACCTGCAGAGTGGCACTGAAATTACCACATTCTTTTTCTACTTTTGAAAGTTTTCATGAATATGAACATTTTGCTAAAGTGAACCTTCACTCGTAAATCTATTTGATGATATGTATTGGAGACATATCCATCAACAATTTAATAGGTATTTCTCTACGGAAAAAGGAATCACTGTGTCAATCTACCAACAATGAATGTGACCATATTTTGACAAGGGAGTCATTTCTATGGCAAGCAAGAGTGAGGCCATATTTAAAGATTAAGGGGATGAAAAGGCAATGGTTGTAGTAAACTAAGGAATAAAGGTACTATTTTTACTTATAATCTAATAATTATAAAAACATTCAAGAAAAACAGAGAACAAGCTGTTTACAAAAATATAGGATTATATCCTGTAGAGCATTTTTATAGTAAGTATTCCATTGTATTACTTCTCTAGCAATTTATAGGATAAGGAAAAGGATTGATATTTTCTTTAAAAGGGAATATTTTCCCAGGTATTTCATTTTTTCTATTTAATTACTAGTGGATCTATAAATTTCAAAAGTATACAGAATCCACATTCATACAAATAAACAATATGTCAAGTAATTGGTATTTTATGTCCTTGAAACAGCAAGTTTATTGCCAACAAAAATAAAGGCAATAACCACCCATAGAGAATAGAAGTATGAAAAGCCAAGAAATTTGATAAGGCTAATCTGACAAATTCCAATCTTCATTAAAACTGTGCTCGAAATACTCCCACACATCAGATTCTATTAAAAGAAATGTGTATATTCAAGTGAACACAAATGAAATGATAATCCTTGATAAACTTTTTTGTGAGGGACAACAAATTCCTCAAATATGTTGCTTTTTCACCACATCTAAGTGGTAGGGTTTATTTAAAATGTTTTTCCTTCTTTATCATTCTATTATTGTGAGTTTTATCATTCAAACTTTTTCAGGCCAACAAAAGCAAAATATTCTCATATCATTCTTCTCCATCCTTTCTTTTGTTTTCCTCTTGTTGGAATTTAACAAAACTGATCCAAATGGTACAAATCTCATATCCATTTCTCCTAGTTCCTTACAAGGTCTCTGGATTTTTTTTTTCTAGTGGCAAAGAGAGGGTTTAATTAGGTTGTTGTATAAATAATTTAACAATGGATCAGAATGCATCTTAGAATTCATCTAACTATAATCCTACATGATGGCTGCTTTTTAAAGCATATTTTATATATGATTCGATTTTATTAACCTGATTTTAGTTTCATACCGCCTACTGAAGATAATTCCAGCAATAAGCTTTTCCTGATGTTGTTCTGAAATCTGAAATCTTAGAACTCCATTCATTTTAAAAACTATTTTCATATCTTTGTTTCTTTTAGGCTTTCATTATTTCTCCAGTTCTGGGAAGTCCCAGGAACTTCTGGTCTTTAAATAGAGGTATTTCATTCCATTACTTCACCTACTCTTACCAAAAAGTAAATTCTCCCTTAGCCAGTGGGGGGGAGGAGGCGGGCAGGAAAAACCATGAAAATTTGGGACTTTGGGCCATATTTCTCCTTCATATAAGGACACCAAGCAAATTGAAACAGGAACCCATTCTACTCCTGTAGGACCTCATTTAAAATAATTATATCTATCCACAGGAACTTTTTTTAAAAAATAAGTCACACTGTGAGGAAATGGGGGGTTAGGACTTTAACACACGAATTTGTAAAGGACTCAAACCATAACACGCCCAGAGTCCCATTCTTTTTTTTTTTTTTTTCCCCTCAAAGTGTGCTGGTAATACTTCTCAGAGACAGTACCCATTAAACTTCTGTTTTCATATTGAATCTAAGGTCTATCATTCCAAATTCCCATTTAAAATTGTTGTAAGGCTGGTGCTCGTCTTCTCCTTTTCCTGTTATGGCTTTTTCTTTTCTTATTTTAAGTGATGTTTAAATCAATCATTAGGTTTGGGGGGTGTAGAATTTTGTCAATTAGCTATAATCTACCATGTTAGCCCTGTTAACATCTGCTGTTAATAAAGCATTCAAGGTAATTTTAAATGGGATCAATGCTCACTATAAAGAAGAAATAGAATCAGAAATTGCTGAAGTAAAATCAGTAACTTCCTGCTGAACAAATAGTTACTTCAGACTGAGAATTTTAATCATCAGTTTGTTGACTTGTTTCTATGTGAAAGTTGTAGGTTTGATAACCAATTTTATGTTTTGAACATGTCCAGAAACAATCTTTTTTTTTCTTAGAAATACTGGACTAATATTGGAGAAACTACTTAAAATGTTACAGAATTCATCTGGACAGAATTCATCTTGCATGAAAATGGAGGTAAGTTTCTCCCCACTTTCTTTTTCATATTTTGCAACTGAAAGTACATAATTCTTACCCTGAACGCAATGATTTCCTTTGTAGGCATTCTGTAAAAGCCTTTTCAGGCCATTATTTTCATAACTGTTTTTGTTTTGGATTATCCAACATACGATGTTTTTGAAATGAGTTAAAGGATATAGGGTGTGAGCCTATGCTTTTGGGGAGGAGACACACAGAATATTGATATGTCCAGCTCTACATTTCTTTCATAAAACACAAAAAGGATAGGGGCACCTGGGTGGCTCAGTGGATTAAGCATCTGACTTTGGCTTGGGTCGTGATCTCACGACTCATGGGTTTGAGCCCTGAGTTGGGCTCTGTGATGACAGCTCAGAGCCTGGAGCCTATTTAGGATTCTGTGTCTCCCTCTCTTTCTTTTCCTCCCGCTTGCACTTATGTGTCTCTCTCTGTCTCAAAAATACATATTAAAAAAATTAAAACAAAAACACCGCAAGGGTAAACAGCCCATAGTGGGCTCTAATTATGTGAAAAGGTACTGAATATTATCATATTTTGTAATATACTATAATTTTTATCATTGTTTAGCATTATTGGATTAGGAATTTCAAAGCTACTATGAACATTTCAGTTTTCACTTAAATGTATAATATTCATAATTTAAAAAATTGTTGGCTTGTATATGAATGTTCTTCTGAGAAATTTCAGAATTGCCACTAAAGATTTGTCCTCAGTTTAACATCCCTTCTGAAGCTTATCAAATCCTTAGTAAGATTTTTTCAGAAACCTATCATGCCATTACTTATCTCTAAAATACACAGAAGTTTGAATTCTAAGATGATTTTAGGTTTTATCCTGGGATTGCAGTCAGACCTTGCTAAAGTTCCGTTTCCCCTCTATTAACCTCTCCCAATAATCAGCAAACACACAGCAAAGCTTTAATAATTTCCTGTTGGCTTTCGTCTTGTGCTCCATGATTGTTAGCCTTCAAAATGTTTTAATCAACACTGAAATTTCTTTGAATGTTAACCATGAATTGTTATTGCTGAAGAAATTTATCAGAGCCCCTGCATTGGCACCCCTGATCTGAAGGTATGTGAGAAATGGAGAGGACTGCGGACAGTCATTGAAAAAGACCCAGCTCATTAAAATATCATTAGGGATGAGGATTGGCATAAATTAAAACAGAAAATAGATTTACTTACCTTTTGTAATCAGAACACTTTCTCTTGAATAGCAAACATCTTATACTGGGTTTTATACCAAAGTTAACACATAGAACCTTAAGTATTATATTTTAAAAATATTCTAGTATTTACAGGCAATGTTATAATGCATTGTAAAATACTTAAGCTTAACTAGTATTGGAGGCTTTATTGATATGCATTTGATGTTCTTCTTAATCTCTCCACTTGTCTCATTTCTCTCCATTTTGTCTCATTTGTTCGGAAGACAACATTTTCCATGATTTAGTTAAGTAGTAAAGATCAGAAAAGGTCATGAAAGCTAGACACTGAAAGAACTATTAGGATATTATAATATTCAGGTGGACCAAGGGAATTATATTTAAATACACACACACACACGCACACACACACACACACACACATATACACACACTTCTATTGGTAGTGATTAACAAGGTATTGGAGATCAATTTCCCCTGTGAAGAGGACTAGAAAAGGTAGATAAATTATTAAAAAATAATTTTGCATAAAGTCAGAGCTACCGAGATTTAAGATTGAGATACCAAGACAGTTAAATTAAGATTCTCTTTCACACACACACACACAGTGAAAAAGAGTGACAAAATTTCAAAAGGGTGAAGATAATCACAACTCATATATGAAAACAGAACCATACTCAGAATGTATAAAGAACTCTTACAAGTCAACTAAAATATAGTAAAAATGGGCAAAAGACTAACCAGATACCTCAAAAGTGGCCCCAAAAAAGTTGCTCAACCTCCTTAGTTTCAAAGTTAATACAAACTAACACCAGAGACAGATACAATTATAGTCAACAGAACAGCTAAAATTCAAGTGCGCTAATACCAATAAGATAAGGCTATGGATAACCTGGTACTGTCTTACACCATTAGAGACTATAATTGATACTGCTACTTTTGAAATCTGTTTGGTATTTTCTACTCAATTTGAATGCATGCATACATAATGACCCAGCATTTTCATGCTTAGACACACACACCAAGAAACATAAACAGGAATACTCTTAGAAAAATATACATAGCAACACATAGCAGGCTAAATACCTATCAACATTAGAACTGTGAGTCAATTTCAGTATTTTCATAATATGGAATACTCTACACACTGAAATAATAATATAGCTTAGTGCATACCATGGATACCATCTAAATATAATGATGAGCAAAAGATGCTAAACACAAAATTATACATCCTATATGATAGCACTTACATAAAGATTAAAAAACCTGTTAAAATTAATCTGTAGTGCTAGAAATGAAAATCACCTTTAGGAAAGTGTAGATGGTAATAATTTGATGGGGTCATGAAGATTTTTGTATGCCACAAAAATTCTTTTCCTTCACTCAGTATGGACCTATATGGACTCATTTTATGAAAGACTCACGTTATGAAAATTTTGTTATACTTTTATGATTTATGTACCTTTCTATACCTATATTTCTTCAATATTTAAAAATTATATTTTTCCCAAAATGTTGCTTCAGGTATGTTTTTTACTTAATGTAGTAATTTACATAAATGTCCACCATTCAACCAAACAACTTTCAGTTTAAGTTATTAAGATACTTCAAAGGAATATTTGTGATTTTTAAGCCACTGGGTTTAAATTTACAAATTTGCATAATTAGAAAAATTCTTTGATGCCATTTTTAGGTTTCATAATAGCTTTCCTTTATATCACTGAGAAACTAACAACACAGTATGATAAAGCTATGAAATAATACATGCTTGCTCTTATATGACTTTATGAATTTTTAGGAGAAAATTAGCAACAAGACCAAATAAATTAACTAACACAACTGATTTCATTTTTAAGTAAAACTGTTGACTGGCTATGTGTAGGCACATAGAACCTTGCAAATAAATTTCCATAGATAATTCTAATAGTTTATCATCTCATGTGGGTTTTCCTAGTTTATATGGCTACTTTGAGTGTTAATCCTAGAATAAGGCAAACAACTCCGACTGTAAGAGTAACTTACAATAATACAACTTGAGAAGTATATAATGTAAGCATCCATTATTATCTTCCAAGTCTAAATATGATCAGAGAGAAGGGTTTTTTTTTTTTTTTCCAATTTTTGTTATTCAGGTTATGTGTATTTATCACAATCAGCATGGACATGCTATTTTTTTTTCTACTCATAATTGTCTGGTAAGACTTTTACCAGGTCATTAAAAATGCACTGGGAATATAAACTGTAACAACTGCCTATGTCATTGTGTAAATAGAACAGTCAACAGACATTCTATTTGTTATTGGGTATTTCGGGTTTTTGCTCATTTTGAGTAGTACTTTTTAAATACTCTTATGAAAAAAAATGCCTCAAGCTAATATTTCATCATAAATGTGCTCATTTCAAGTGGAAAAATTGGACTAAAGCGTAGTAGGTTTTGATGAATACATTTTATTAATTTACATTCTAGAGAAAGCATTTTGGAGTTCTTAAAAATTATAACTATGATCAGGATTGACTATTTGAAGTTTACTAGTGTTTCTATTTTAGATTCTAAAGATGGGATATAACTGGATATTATTTGGTATCATTTGATAATCAACTTTAAAATACTTACTATAAAAACATTTAAAATAGTATTTAAGGGGCTTTAACTAATCTCCCTTCTACTCCAAACTCTCCATCATTCATGGCCAGTTGAAAAATGAAGTTGTTGGTGACTCAATTTTGTATGGAATACCTGTATATATACATTTATGCCAGTACGTTTTAAATTAATGCAAAGATTTTTAATTTATTCCAAGGTAATCTCTCTGTT
The DNA here is from genome assembly GCF_003009895.1 of Hyaena hyaena. Taxonomy (NCBI): domain Eukaryota; kingdom Metazoa; phylum Chordata; class Mammalia; order Carnivora; family Hyaenidae; genus Hyaena; species Hyaena hyaena. Next base: position 565,792 of record NW_024081714.1, on the reverse strand, counting down.
TACCAAGTCCCTTGTTTTCAGGGGCCCTTTTTCTGTAATCTCTATTTTTCTAGAACACTTACAGTTTAAAAATAATTTTGCACAAGATTAAGTGGTTGTTCTCCTTTTTAAATTTTGTTGTAAAGTTTATTTATTTATTTAAAGAGAGAGAAGAGAGCTCGCCAGCAGGAGAGTGGCAGAGAAAGGGAGAGAAAGAAAACATCCCAAGCAGGCTTTGCTCTGCCAGCTCAGAGCCCCACACAGGGCTTGAACCCACAAAACATGACATTATGACCTGAACCAAAAATCAAGAACCAGATGTTCAACCGACTAAGCCACCCAGACACTCCCAAACAGATCATTCTCTTAAGTTTATTTTAATAAAATACACCTGTGTTAATATCCCGAAATTTCAAAATTTTGTTGACCTTATGCTTTTGCTCTTTTTTATTGATAAAGTCGTATATTCAGTAAGTTCTTTCTTTTATTTTTTGAGGAACCTGTTTGCTTTCTCAATATTTTGAAAATATCAGTTATTTAAACCTAAGTTTCACTGTTTTTACTGTAATATTACTAGAGGGAAATGTACATTCTTATTGATTTGCCAATATTTGGAATAATGGCAAGGAAGCTGCTTGATGGTTGGACTGGGAAATAGGTACTTGTAAAATTAATAATTAATTTTCCATCTAACCTCTATATATCTTTATAGTGCTGATTCCACATGCAGCTCACAGATATAGCAATAAAAGAATTTATGAATGATCAAGAAATTTTAAGCTAAAATCAACCTATTTGTGATTATATTCATTTCCAGCAGTAAAGATTTCTTTGCACTCTGTTTCTGTGCTTGACTTGAAGACCTGAAGGATGCACCATGTTAGAAATAACTTAGAAAAACTTTCCAAATAAAAATGTGATTGGTTAAATCATTAATTGAAAATTATGTCTAAAATAGCTTAAAACTATTTAAGCATAATTAGTGTAAACATCCAGGGGAAAAAAAGGATGAAGTCTTCCAGATACCTTGAAATATATTAAGTGCATTATATTGGTTTCATTTTCCATATTAATATTCTAGATGAACCTTATGAATAGATGAAAATATTTATATATTTTCTCCATCTACTGACTGGTTGTTTTTACTTACCCATATATCAACACATACAGATCTAGTACAAAAAGTTCATATTTTCACTGATTCCTTAATACACTTCAAAACTTCTATCTGGGGTAGATTCTATTGTTTTTGATACTTTTATTACAAAAAGAAATCGTGTTAGGATTATTTTTTTATTAGCCATAAATTTCAAAAAGAGTATTTTAAAAGTTTTGGCTTACAAGAAAAGTAGGATTTCCACCCAGGTGGAAATTCTACTGCAACACAGGCTTTAATCTGTGTTTGGCACAATTTCAGTGTTCTTTACTAAAGGAGTTAACTTTTATAAAACACTAATTTGGATCCATGCCATAGAGTTCTATTTTTTCTATTAAGTATTTGAAAAATCACATTCTTTAATACAATTTCTATTTTTCAAAGATGAGAAAGTGTATTTTGGCAGCATAAGCAAGCTCTAGGAATGAAGACTTTAAAAGGGCTGCCAAGGATTTGATATAGAAGAGATGGATCCAAGTAGGGCAGTCACGACAGCTATTTTTTCTTCCTTTGGAGCAGGGAGGGGAAAATAATTTGTTCATTTTCATTTCATTTTTTAGGAATTAAACAATAATAAGCAATATTGTTAAAGAAATTAGGTGTTCCACTAATAGGATATTTGCAAGTGATGTCTTTAGTGGAAATTTTGATTTGGCAATGTTACATAATTTAGGGATTCAATATAAATCAGCTGTTATGAAACAGTAATACTTGAATGGGTGTATTTAATAAAATCACTGATAAAATAGATCTCTTGTATGTAACTCAGGAAATGTTAACATTATCTGGAGAAACTTGATTTGGCTTCCGAATAGGCTCTTGAATTCAATATTTTCTTTTACTATATAAGTACATAATATGCTATTTGCTATCATTGCATTTGCTTAGAAAAAAATGTGATTAAGTGTATCTGACTCAAAATATTTTAAGCAGAATTATCTATAAAATGTTACATATTAATTCTTAGAAGAATGTCATGTTTTGGCATATATTAATATATTATCAGTTTAGCCTAATATACTTGAGTATATTGAATAAGTATAATGAGTTATTGAATAATTATAATTAAGTATTTACTAATTACCATATATGTTGACATAATTGTACGAAGTACAATAGAAATAAAAAGTCACTTTCTTCAACATGTTTATATACTTAAAACTTGGATTGGATTTTAAAGAAATGTAAGCACACAATAATTTATTAGTTTGACTGTGGTATATTCATAAAGCAACTAAAATAGTATTATGGAATGAAAATAACAGACATCACTAAGGACTAGAAAGATGGAAATGGAACTCTTAAGTATTGACTATACGTTCTTTGGGATAATTATTCAAAATCATAGATGAAGTAAATTATGTAGCAATATGGGAAAATGTATTATGGAAGCCTCCATGAAAGATTGTATGCAGAATCTTCAAGTTTAAAAACAATGTGAGTAGGTGGCAGCCATGTATAAAGAAGGAAACAAGTTTACTGTGGGCTCAAAATAAATAAACCTTACACTGAGTGGTAAGAAGGGACGTGTAGGAGGTAATATGTGAAACTCCTGGAATGCTGTCCAGCAGGTCTTCCAAGGTAGACAGTAGAGCATAATGATGGTCTTTGGGCTCTGGTACCAGGCTCCTCGGGCTCCATATCTCAATCCTGTCATTTATGTCAGTTACTAATGCCTCCAAAAACAGTAAGAAGTGCCACTTAACTGAAAACTTACTGTGTACCAGGCACAATTCAAGACATACTGCATATACGAATTTACTTCTCACAAAAGCCTTATTAAATAAGTATAATTATAATCCACTGTACTACAAGAAAGACACTGAGGACAAAGAAATTAAGTCTTAAAAGTCTATGCCATTAAACATTATGTACACTGGCTATCTAGGCTTCTCTTTCTTCTTCTTCTTCATTTTTTTTTTTTTTACAAATAGTTTATTGTCAAGTTGGTTTCCATATAACACCCAGTGCTCATCCCCACAAGTGCCCCCCTCCATGCCCATCACTCCCCTCCCTCCCCACACCCATCAGTCCACAGTTTGTTCCCAGCATTTAAGAGTCTCTCATGGTTTGCCTCTCTCCCTTTCCCCCACCATTTCCCCCCTTCTTCTCCCCTATGGTCCTCCATTAAGTTCCTCCTAATCCTCCTATACGTGCAAACATATGATATTTGTCCTTCTCTGCCTGACTTATTTCGCTCAGCATAACACCCTCAAGGTCCATCCATGTTGCTACACATGGCCAGATCATTGTTTCTCATTGCCATGTAGTATTCCATGGTATAGAGAAACCACATCTTCTTGATCCATTCGTCCGTTGATGGACACTTAGGCTCTTTCCATGTTTTAGCTATTGTGGAGAGTGGTGCTATGAACATTGGGGTACATGTGCTCCTATGCATCAGCATTTCTGTTTCCCTTGGGTAAATTCCTAGCAGTGCTATTGCTGGGTCATAGGGGAGTTCCATTGTTAATTTCCTGAGGAACCTCCACACTGTTTTCCAGAAGGGCTGCACCAGTTTACGTTCCCACCAACAGTGTAGGAGGGTGCCCGTTTCTCCACATCCTTGCCAGCATCTAGAGTTCTCTGATATGCTCATTTTAGCCACTTTGACTGGCGTGAGGTGGTATCTACGTGTGGTTTTGATTTGTATTTCCTTGATGAGGAGGGATGCTGAGCATCGTTTCATGTGTCTGTTGGCCATCTGGATGTCCTTTTTGGAGAAAAGTCTGTTCATATCTTCTGCACATTTCTTTACTGGGTTGTTTGTTTTTCGGGTGGAGTTTGGTGAGTTCCTTATAGATTTTGGATATTAACCCTTTGTCTGATATGTCATTTGCAACTATCTTTTCCCATTCTGTTGGTTGCCTATTAGTTTTGTGGATTGTTTCCTTTGCCCTGCAGAAGCTTTTAATCTTGATGAGGTCCCAATAGTTTATTTTTGCTCTTGTTTCCCTTGCTTTTGGGGATGTGTCAAGTAAGAAGTTGCTGCGATGGAGGTCAAGGAGGTTGTTTCCTGCTTTCTCCTCTAGGCTGTTGATGGTTTCCTGTCTCACGTTCTGGTCCTTTATCCATTTTGAGTTTATTTTGGTGTATGGTGTGAGAAATTGATCTAGTTTCAATCTTCTACACGTTGCTGTCCAGTTCTCCCAACACCATCTATTAAAAAGGCTGTCTTTTTTCCATTGGATGTACTTTCATGCTTTGTCAAAGATTAGTTGGCTGTATACCTTAGGGTCCAGCTCTGAGTTCTCAATTCTGTTCCATTGGTCTATGTGTCTGTTTTTGGGCCAATACCATACTGTCTTGATGATGACAGTTTTGTAGTAGAGGCTAAAGTCTGGGTTTGTGATGCCTCCTGTTTTGGTTGTATTTTTCAGTATTACTTTGGCTATTCGGGGTCTTTTGCGGTTCCATACAAATTTTACGATAGATTGTTCTAGTTTTGAGAAGTATGCTGGTGCAATTTTGATTGGAATAGCATTGAATGTGTAGATTGCTTTGGGTAGTAATGACATCTTAACTATATTTATTCTTCCTATCCATGAGCATGGAATGTTTTTCTATTTCTTTGTGTCATCTTCAATTTCTTTCATACGTTTTCTATAGTTTTCATCATACAGATCTCTTGTATCCTTGGTTAGGTTTATTCCGAGGTATTTTATGGTTTTTTGTGCAATTGTGAATGGGATCAGTTTCTTGATTTCTCTTTCTGTTGCTTCATTGTTGGTGTATAAGAATGCAACTGATTTCCGTACGTTGATTTTGTTCCCTGCAACTTTGCTGAATTCTTGGATCAGTTCTAGTAGGCTTCTGGTGGGGTCTTTTGGGTTTTCTATGTAGAGTATCATGTCGTCTGCGAAAAGTGAAAGTTTGACTTCCTCTTTGCCAATTCTGATGCCTCTGATTTCCTTTTGTTGTCTGATGGCTGATGCTAGGACTTCCAGCACTATGTTAAACAGCAGTGGTGAGAGTGGACATCCCTGTCGTGTTCCTGATCTCAGGGGGAAAGCCCTCAGTTTTTCCCCGCTGAGGATGACGTTAGCTGAGGGCTTCTCATAGATGGCTTTTCTGATGTTTAAGTAGGTTCCTTCTATCCCGACTTTCTCTAGAGTCTTTATTAAGAAGGGATGCTGTATCTTGCCAAATGCTTTTTCTGCATCTATCGACTGGATCCTATGGTTTTTATCTTTTCTTTTGTTGATGTGATGTATCACATTGATTGATTTGCGAATGTTGAACCAGCCCTGTAACCCAGGAATGAATCCCACTTGATCTTGGTCGATAATTCTTTTTATGTGCTGTTGGATTCGATTTGCAAGGATCTTCTTGAGGATTTTTGAATCTGTATTCATCAAGGTTATTGGCCTGTAGTTCTCTTTTTTTTTGCTGGATCTCTGTCTGGCTTGGGAATCAGAGTGATGCTGGCTTTATAAAATGAGTCCGGGAGTTTTCCTTCGATTTATATTTTATGGAATAGCTTGAGGAGTATTGGTATTAATTCTGTTTTAAACGTCTGGCAGAATTACCCAGGGAAGCCATCAGGTCCAGGGCTCTAATTTGTTGGGAGATTTTTGATAACTGAATGGATTTCTTCACTAGTTACGGGTCTGTTCAGATTTTCTCTCTTCCCATGTGAATTTTGGTAGTGAGTGTATGTTTAAGAATTTGTCGATTTCTTCTAAGTTGTCCAATTTGTTGGCATATAATTTTTCATAGTATTCCTGATAATTGCTTGTATTTCTGAGTGGTTGGTTGTAATAAGTCCTTTTTCATTAATGATTTTGTCTATTTGGGTGCTCTCTCTTTTCTTTTTGAGAAGCCTGGCTAGAGTTTTGTCAATTTTATTTTTTTCAAAAAACCAACTCTTGGTTTCATTGATCTGTTCAATTGTTTCTTTGGTCTCTATGTTGTTTATTTCCATTCTGATTTTTACTATTTCTCTTCTTATGCTGGGTTTGGGGCGTTCTTGTTGCTCTGCCTGTAGTTCCTTTAGGTGAGCTGTTAGATTTTGGACTTGCGCTTTTTCTAATCTCTTGAAATAGGCCTGGAGAGGGGCGCCTGGGTGGCTTAGTTGGTTAAGCGTCTGACTTTCGCTCAGGTCATGATCTTGCGGTTCGTGGGTTCGAGCCCCGCATCGGGCTCTGTGCTGACTGCCAGCTCAGAGCCTGGAGCCTGTTTCAGTCTGTGACTCCCTCTCTGTCTGACCCTCCCCTGCTCACGCTGTCTCTCTCTCTCCTAGAAATAAATAAAACATTAAAAAAATTTTTTTCAAAAATTAAAAAAAACAAAAGAAATAGGCCTGGAGAGCAATGTACTTTCCTCTTAGGACTCCCTTTGCCGCATCCCATAGATTTTGGATTGATGTGTTTTCATTTTCATTTGTTTCCATATATTTTTTAATTTCCTCTCTATTGCCTGATTGGCCCATTCATTCTTTTGTAGGGTGTTCTTTAACCTCCATGTTTTTGGAGATTTTCCAGACTTCTTCCTGTGATTGATTTCAAGTTTCAAAGCATTATGTGCATGGTACGATTTCAATTCTTTTATATTTTTTGAGGGCTGCTTTATGTCCCAGTATGTGATCTATCTTGGAGAATGTGCCATGTGCACTTGAGAAGAAAGTAAATTCCCTGGCCTCAGGATGTAGAGTTCTAAATATATCCGTCAGATCCATTTGGTCCAATGTCTTTCAAGTCCATTATTTCTTTAGTGATTTTCTGTCTGGTTGACCTATCCATTGCTGTAAGCGGAGTATTAAAGTCCCCTGCTATTAGCACATTCTTATCTATATGCTTGTTTCTGTTTGTAATTAATTGTTTTAAATATTTAGGTGCTCCCATATTCAGTGCGTAGACATTTATGATTGTTAGTTCTTCCTGATGGATGGACCCTGTAATTATTATGTAATGCCCTTCTTCATCTCTTGTTATTGTCTTTAATTTGAAGTCCAGTTTGTCTGATATAAGTATAGCTACCCAGCTTTCTTTTGATTTCCTGTAGCATGATATATATTTCTCCATCCCCTTACTTTTAATCTGAAGGTATCTTCCAGTCTAAAACAAGTTTCTTGTAGACAGCATATAGATGATGGATTTTGGTTTTTTATCCATTCTGCTACCCTATGTCTTTTGATTGGAGCATTCAGCCCATTTACATTCAGTGTTATTATTGAAATATGTGGGTTTAGAGTCTTTGTGTCCTTTGTAGGGTTCATGTTTGTGGTGGTGTCTCTGGTATCTTTGTTCCTTGCAACATTTCCTTCAGAGCGTCCCCCTCAGGATTTAGGGCTGGCTTAGTGGTGGCAAATTCTTTCAATTTCTGTTTATTTGGAAAGACTTTTATCTCTCCTTCTATTTTGAATGACATGCTTGCTGGATAGAGGATTCTTGGCTTCATACTTTTTTTGTTCATCACATTGAAGATCTCCTGCCATTCCTTTCTGGCCTGCCAAGTTTCAGTAGATAGGTCTGTCACCACTCTGATAGGTTTCTCTTTGTATGTTAGGGCCCTTTTCTTCCTAGCTGCTTTCAAAATTCTCTCTGTGTCCTTGTATTTTGCCATTTTTACTATGATATGCCGTGCTGAAGATCAATTCAAATTACATCTGAGGGCAGTCCTCTGAGCCTCTTGTATTTCAACGTTTACTTCCTTCCCCAGGTTGGGGAAGTTCTCTGCTATAATTTGTTCCAGAACTCCTTCAGCACCTTTCCCTCTCTCTTCCTTTTCTGGGATTCCTATGATACAGATATTGTTGTGTGTGACCATATCGCTGAGCTCTCAAACTCTTCTTTCATGTTCTTGGATCATTTTGTCTCTTTTTTTCGTCAGTTTCCTCTTTTTCTATAATGGTGTCTTCCAAATGACTTATTCTCCTTTCTGCCTCTTCAATCCGTGCATTGAAGGCCTCTAATTTATTATGTATCTCATTTATCACATTTTTAATTCATCATGCCTATTCTTATTCTCCATCATGTCTGTAGCCATAGTTTCTTTGATGTTCCCTATGCTTTTATTAAGCCCAGCTATTAATTTTATGATTATTATTCTAAAATCTTGTTCAGTTATGCTGCTTATATCTGTTTTGAGCAATTCATTAGCTATCAGCTCTCCTTGGAATTTCTTTGGAGGGGAGCTCTTTTGTTTCATCATTTTATTTAGCTTTTCTGGCTTTTGTTAGTTTTAAAGACTTGTTATGCTCTCTGCACCTGTGAGCGCTGCTGTATCCAAGAAGGCTCTTTGACTCTCCAGGGCCTATCCTTTCAGAGAGTGGTTTTTCTTTTCTTTTTTTTTTTTTTGAATGGTATCTCTTGGTCTCTCTTGTTGAGACCTTGGTTATTTTATTTTCCTACTCTCCTACTCATAGTGATATTTGGGACTCTCCATCATGTGTACTTTGGCTTGTTTCTTGAGGTAGCCATGGAGAAGAAAACAGACAAACACAGGGAGCAGAGGCACACAAACACACAGAGAAATCCAACTAACATGCAAATCGAAAGGGAAAGCGAAAAAGTTAAGAGAAATGACGGAGGAGGGAAGGCAAATAATAAAAAATAAAAAAATTCATAAAAAGGTCAAAAAGAAAAGAAAAGGAAAAAAGAAGAAAACCGATGGACAAAGAATGGTTTAAAGCATATAATCAGATTTCCCAGCCGCAATTAAATAGCCAGGTGTATGCAGTGCTGGGTGAAGAGCATAGAGAAAGAGAGAGAAGACAGGGTGGGGATGAGGCAAAATTGGAAATAGAATGAACAGGCAGAAGGGATAAGAAGCTTTTCTCAGAGAGCTAAAGGGTGGAATATGGTTGGATAGGTGAGAGAAGGATGCTGGTATTATCCAGAGAAACTATATAGTCTAATTACTCCTGAGAGACAGAGATGAAAAAGACTGTAGGTGTAGAATTTACATCTACAGAATGGACTAAATGTGGCTGTTTAAGCAAGCTGGTGACCAGAGTTAGTCAGGTCAGTGTTCCCAGGGAAAAAAATAAGGGAGGGGGGGAGGGCAGCTCTCAAGCAGGGATGGGCGTGGTGTGATCCAATGAGTCAGGCGGGAGTTCTGCCTTGACGGTTGTGGGGAGAAGAGTGGCGGCGCTCCAGTCCCGTCTTGAACCAAGTGCTGCACCTCACTTTTTTGGGTGGGTAAACTCCCCGGGCCACGGGCACAGCCTAAGTGGGTTGCGCTCTTTAACCCAGGGCAGGCCTAGTTTCCAAATCCCAGTAGGTGCGCCCCACTGAAATTGCCATAGACACAACCTCACAGGCGATCCCCTCAGGGCAATTCCAAGTCTCTTGCCTAGCCCTGGGGGTGGAGCCAGAATCACTGCTCCCTTCTCCTCCCTGTTGGGTTGGCGAGCATGGGGGGGGGTTTGTTTGCGGGGTGCGCTGGCCCGCTGGAGACAGAGAAACCTGGTCCCCCTGTCTCTCGTCACCCAAAACACGAACTCGTGGACAAATCTCACAGTTCTGTTTTGTTTTGTTTTGTTTTTTTTTAAATATTTTTATTTATTTCTAGCAGAGAGAGAGAGAGACAGCGTGAGCAGGGGAGGGCCAGAGAGGAGGGAGTCACAGACTGAAACAGGCTCCAGGCTCTGAGCTGGCAGTCAGCACAGAGCCCGACGCGGGGCTTGAACCCACGAACCGAGAGATCATGACCCGAGCGAAAGTTGGACGCCCAACCGACTAAGCCACTCAGGCGCCCCCAAATCTCACAGTTTTTAAGCTCTTCACCTTCCCTCTAGAGTTCCAGCCAGCCAGGAGCGCAGAAGCAAGGTACGCGCGTGCGCCGCCTATCCAGGGGCCCGGCCGGCCAGGAACACAATGGCGCAGAGACGCACAGCAACTCTAAGGGCCTAGCCGGCCAGGAGCACAAAGAAGTGGTCAGCACATATTCCCTCCGGGACGAGTGGGCGCGCGGGGACCTGGTGCGCAGGGATTTGGCGTGCTCGGTCTTTCCGTGCCCCGAGCGGAGGTTTTTCTGTTTCCCAGCGACAGGCACCGTGTCTTGAGTGGTTTCAGACTCTTTTTCCCCTCTCACTCCCCGCAGAGGGGGCTCGCCCCCGTCCCTGGAGTCCCGGCCCGATTTTATCTTCCCCAGTTCTCATTCACATTAGAAGGCTTTTTCAGTGGCTTCTGCGTCCTTTTCCTCCAATCTCTTGGGTTCTGTAAAGTTTCCTATGGCTTCAGATCTTTTCCGTGTGAGATACGGGGGCGAGTGCAAGTACAGAGCTCCCTACTTTTCTGCCATCTTGCCCGGATTTTATTTTTTGGCTTCTATTCCTTTCAACATGAAATAAAGATATTAAAAGTCTGTGTCTCCTTGTATTTCTGTGATGAGTATGTCTGGCATGTAATAATTACTCACAAATGTTAATTTTTATATTAAATAGTAAACAACTCCTCAAAAGTACTTTGACTATTGTAGCTATCAATCACTAGGATATGGGGTATAGATGCTAGTTTTCAGTCAGTCAGTGGAGATACATTAATCACCTCTACACACACTTTGGAAGGCTGGGAAACTCCCATATCTGTGGTATATTGAAGACATGGGAAGTTATCAAAATAGAGCGAGTTATTGTCCTTGCCCAGTAATAAGACATTAATGGCTAAACAAGCATGCTAACAGGAAAAATAAAGTTGATATAAAATATGGGTCTATGTGGCATGAAGAATGAGAAGGTATGGGGTAAAACGGAAGAAATCATCTGAACTCAAATTGTATCAATAAAGCATTATCACATACAAATCAAGCATTAGAGGTTTTTTTTTTTTTTTTTTTGGATGGAGACTAGAATACAGTTTTCCTTTTAGATAGGCAGAGTTTAAAATGGGCAGATTATTTGCTGGGAAAAAATACAGTAAATAACCTGAGTCAGGTTTTGATGAAGGATTTATGGAGGATGTAATCACAGGGGATGAGGTACAATGGAGATATGAAGAAGGCAGATATTCCCAAGGGTTGTAGGATGTAAATAATACATGTTAAATAATAATGTATAATTCATGTGTACTTATGTGTCAAGCACTACCTAAATGACCTTGCATGAATTATGCTGTTAAATTCTCACAACCCCATAAAGTAGAAATTATTTTTAGCCATGTTTTATAGATGAATAACTTAGCCACAAAGTTTAAGAAACTTGCATAAGATACCAAGTACTTAGTAAAATGACTAGGTGGTAATAGATACTCAATAAATGAAACTATAATATAGCCTATCATATTTATATTGAAGTCATTACTCTTGTTACCAGAAATAAATATTTTATAATAAGAAAATAGGAAGAGTATCTGCTGGGAGCGAAAATATATAATTCTTCATAAAATTCAGTATATAAAGCCAAGAGATTAACTATGAGCCAACACCGAGCTGGCTTTGAGTTTGAGAAAACTGTAAATGTCGTAAAACAGGAAGAGAAATTTTTGACAAGAAGTTTTTTTTTTTTTTAGATTACATCTAGCTTAAATGTTTTAAACAGACTCCCAAACTACAAGGTACATATGAATACTTTCAACTATGATGCAATTATCTAATATTATGGCCCACCCCACATAAAATGGCTTCATTATAATGAAGGTAAACTGTGCACTGTATATAGACTTGTTGTAGTTATTACTAAGTAATAAGCAGCAAGTTGGGGAACTATTAAAAAAGTTAACTCTCACTGGCCATCACAGAAAAAATGAGTTCAGATCTGCCTACTGCCATAACAACTATGAGGCTGGACAACATACATGAAACAATTGTTTCCAGGCGTTGAACAACTGTCAGCACAAGACTGTAATACTTGAGAAAAAGCAAAAGCAAAAGACGAGCCTCCCCAGGTGTTTGCACATTGCCATTTCCTTTGTGCCATAAGGAGGCGGGCTAGAGGAATATCTGGGTGAAGGAGGTAGTTATTGGAGTTCTAGCTTGTGAAAATGGCTGGCATTTGTGGAGTAGTACCCTGGAAAAGAAAAAAAAAAAAAGCAATACTCCATGGGGGGAGCTTCAGAAGTTTATGTGAGGATTTACCTTGGTCCTTGACTAGAAGAAAGGAGAATAAGAAGCCTAAGTCTTAGCGGTGGTTTCTGTGGGGGTGTGAGCTGAGCAGAGGTACTACAGGACACGCATTTCTGGGAGAACCTTGAATTCTGGAATAAGTGGAGTGGAGGGACCTCCTGAGCACCACAGACAAATAATGGAGACACCAGAAAAGCCCGTCTTGGGAGTATGAAGCATGTCCATCCCTAAAGACCACAACAAAGATCTAGGGGAAGAGAAACATATATAACAAAAAATAAACATGAGTCCAACAGGATGAAAAGTATCTGTCAATATGTTAACAGTCTGTTAGAATAAGACTCATCCCTTAAGAATAAAAAAAGTGATAGCGTCTCTAAAATGTAATCACCCAAACATACCAGTTTACTAGATATCCAATGAAGCAGGGAAATGTGGCTTTAAAATAATTTTTTAACAGCTACGATAAATATTTTCAATAATTTAAGGTAAAGGTGACCATTATGAGTGAATATTTTTTGAAATTTATTTCTGAGAGAGAGAGAAAGAGAAAGAGACAGTGTGAGCAGGGGAGGGTCAGAGAGAGAGATACAGAATCTGAAACAGGCTCCAGGCTTTGAGCTGGCTGTCAGCATAGAGCCCAATGTGGGGCTCTAACCCATGAACCATGAGATCATGACCTGAGACGAAGTCGGATGCTTAACCGACTGAGCCATCCAGGGGCCCCAATGAGTGAATATTTGAAGAAACTCAGACATGGAAATAAAGAACCACACAGAAACTCTAAAACAGAAGGGTATAATTTTTAAGATACAATATTCAATGCATATCTATAGGATATATAGGGCATCCCAATTTGTACCTTGCTTATTTTTTTTAAAAAATTAGTCTTTCCAGAGATTAATCTTTTTGACCAAATTTTAATTTTATTGACTTTGGCTTACAGTTTTTATTTTATTATCAGTCATAATATATCTATACTTCCACTTAATATTTCTTCTTTCTAGTTCCCTCCAGGTGAAAGCTTGTCATAAATTTGAGACCTTATCTATTTTATTCTAAGCATTCAGTGGTGTCATTACTCAAAACATGGTTTTATTGTACCTTAGAAATTTTGATAGGTTGTCTTTTCATTTGGATTCAATTTGAAATTTTCTAATTTTATTTGTAATTTCTTTAATTCACGGGCAGTTTAGAAGTGTACTGCTTGACTGTCAGGCATCAGAGATTATATATAGTTTTGTTATTGATGTATAATTTAGTTATTTTGTGGCCTGAGAACATTCCTTGATGGGGTTCAACCCTTTTCAATTTATTGAGAAATGTTTTATGGTCCTAGAAGTGGTCTATTGGTTTTGGTTCTTGTTACATATGTATTTGAAAGCAATGCATACTGTTTTTGTTAGGTATAGGATGCTTATAAAATTAACTAAATCAACTTTCTTTATAGGTGTTCCAGTCTCCTAGGTCTTTAATAATATTTTGGATTGATTAACATTGGTATGTGACTAGAGACAAACCATGAGTAATCTCAAAAATATATAAATGATCCAATCTAAAGAAAGAAAACTATATTAAAGGTATGAATAGAGCCTGAGTGTATTATAGAGAAAAAATATTGAGTGACATCAGGTGTTAGACCATATGTAGAAGTAGTGACTTAAAAGAGGGAGATAATGGGTTAGAAAAATTATTTGAACAGTGGTTGATAATTCCCAATTTTGAAAAAGGCAATTATTTTACAGATCCAAAAATCTTAGGGAAACCTGAATATAACAAAGGCTACATAAACACATATAATGCTGATGAAAATAAAGTAAAACTCTTTAAATAGCCAGAGGAAAACTAAAGACATTATATTGAAAATATCACTGACATGAATGATGGCTGTGAATCAGAAACAATGGAAGCTAAAGTATTTTTGAATAATCTTAAAATGAAGAAAAAAATACTCAAATCATTAACCATCACAAGTATCCTACAAAAATTAAGAGGAGATAAATTTTTGAAAAATACAAGTTAAAAGTAGTCATCTTCAGCAAACATGCACCACTAGAACTTTTAAATAATTCTTCATGCTGAAAAAATCAATTAGAAACTGAGATTATGTATGGACCTTTGAATTATGTATCCATAGTAATATTTTATAATAGATATTACGTATGTGGTACAAAATATTTGTCATCAATAGCAAAAAAGTAATGGGAGTTAAACTGGGATTTTACAGTTTTAAGTTTCTTACATTTTAGAAGAGTTAGCACATTGTCACCCCTAATTAGTTTAGAAGAAGTTAACATTTGAGAATGAGAACTAAATGGACACAATATATAGCTAACAAGGCAAATGAGGTGGTAAGATGGAACATTAGAAAATACTCAACTAATTCGAAATAAGCAGGAAAAGAGAAATAGTAGAAAAAGGAAACGGATGGGAAAAATAGATTACAAATCAATTTTGGAATTAAACATAGCCTAGTAATAGTTTATGTAAACAGACTAAACACTCCAGTTAAAAAGGCAGTAATTGTTAAGACATGAAAATAAAAATAACACACAATTGTATGTTGCTTGTAATATACTTTAAATGCTAAACAAAGATACTGAAAGCAAGAATATAGAAAAAAATCTAGAATGTAAACATTAAACACAAGGAAGCTACTGTGGCTATATAGTTTTCTGACAAAACAGACTTTGAGCCTATTACTGGAGAGAAATGAGAACATTCTGTAATGATGAAAAGTTCAATTCATCACTAAGACATAACAATGTTTTCACACTTAATGACAGAGTGTCAAAATACATGAAGCAAACACTGACAGAAATAAAAGGAAACAGACAAACCCACGTACATAGCTGAATGTTTTAACCCCCCACCCCACTCTTTGTCAATGATAGAGCAATTAGACAAAATTTATTAAGCATATAGATGACTGGACTAACAGAATACAAATTCATTTCCAGTTCACATTGAAAATGGTCAAGAAGATGGGGTGCCTGAGTGGTTCAGTCGGTTAAGCATCTGACTTTGGCTCAGGTCATGATCTTGGGGTTCTTGAATTCGAGCCCCACCTCAGAATTCACTTGCTTGGAATTCACTCTCTTTCCCTCTCTCTCCCCTTCCCCTGCTTGTGCTCTCTCTCTCAAGATAAATAAACATTAAAAAAAAGAAAGAAGGAAGGAAGGAAGGAAGGAAATGGTCAAGATGGGGCACCTGGGTGGCTCCGTTTCCGTTAAGCACCTGACTTTGGCTTACATCATGATCTCATAGCTTGTGAGTTTGAGCCCCGTGGGGGGCTCTGTGCTGACAGCTCAGAGCCTGGAACCTGCTTTGGACTCTGTGTCTCTCTGTGTCTGCCCCCCCCCTCGTTCTGCCCCTCCCCTGCTCATGCTCTGTCCCTCTTGCTCTCAAAAATAAATAAACATTTTTTAAAAATTAAAGGAAAATGATCAAGATCTACCACTTGCCAGAACATATGTGAAAATATATTTCAAAAGATTATAATATTACAAATAATATTCTTAGACCAAAGTAGAATGCAATTAGAAGACCCAGGTATTTGGAGAGTCAGTAACATTGCTAAATAGCCAATGGGTCAAAGAGTTATCAAGAGAAAATTAGAAAATAATATGAAGAGAAGGATAATGAAAATAAAGCATCACAATTTGTAGAGTACTGCTAAAGTGGCACATATATAGAAATATATAACTTAAATGTTATTTGAAAAGGAAAAAATGGCTTAATAATCAATGGATCATGTTGGCATTTAGTCTATAAGACTAGAAAAAGGTGGAAGAAATTACATAAGGAAGTAAATACTAAAGATCCAAAATCCATGACAAGAAAAAAGAATAAACATGGGATAAAGTCAGAGTTGAATAATACTTTCAAAACAACAACAACTTAACTTGAAGAATTCTTAGAAGATAGTTTTAGAGAGGAAAAAAAGCTCAAAATACAACATTAGGAATATATGAGGAAATAGTAAGTCACGCAGGATAGAAGGAACAGTTATTAAATTTATTGGCACAAAGTGTTCATAATTTAAGCTAACAGATTCTTTGCAAAACACAACTTGTCAAAACTGAAGGAAAAAATAGGAAATCCACATAGCTCTTTATCTATTAAATTATTAACAACTTTCCCACAAATAAAAGCCCAAACCGACACTATTACACTGAATTATATGAAGTCTTTAAGGAAGAAATGACAACAACATTATATATTATACATTTTTATACTCTTTCAGAAAACTGAGGAAGTAAAATTTACAACCCATTTTACGAGTCCAGCTTGACCTTCATGTCAAAACCTGACAAAGGCTCAACAAAAGTTGCAAACCACTTCCTAACGTATATTGATACAAAATTCATTAACAGGGTATTAGCAAATCAAATGCATCAGTGTTAAAAAGATATTTCATGACTAGTGGGGTCTAGGAATGCAAGGTTGTCTTCATGTTAAAAAGTGGGTCAATGTAATTCACCACGTTGAAGGAATAAAAGGAATAAAGGAATAAAATCATTATCTCATTCAATTAGGGAAATGCATTTGACAAAAACTGATACATTAAAAATAATCTCTACAAGGTAAGATTAAAGGAGAACTGCCTAAATTGATATAAAGGTACTAATAACATCAGTTGGTAATAGATTTAATGATATAAAAGGTGCAGAAGGAGGCAATGATATCTTCTCCCTCCACTTCTTTCCAACTTCTAGTGAACATTGTATTAAAAGTTCTCAGTGTACATGAAGTAAAACCAAAGCATTTGCAAAGCAAATGAAGGTATAGATACAGGAAATTAAGAATTTTACATAAGACTATATATTCCCAGTCAAAAACTTACCAAGCTAACAATTTAACAAGTTCAAAAAATACAGAATTAAGAGGAAAAAAAAAAATCAACCTTCTATAAAAGGTGTAATTGTAATTAAGAAAATTGTACATACAAAAGGATTAAAATAGAAAATATTTTTGGAATAAATTTAAGAAAATCTGAAACTAAGGCCATTGCTGACAGAAATAAAGAAGACCTAAATAAATGGAATTCTATATGATCCTCATGTACTGGAAGGTCAATATTGAGAAGGTGTAAGTTAGCCATGGATTTATTAACATACCTACATATTGTTTTAGAAATTAAAGGTGATCCCAAAATAAAATAAATAAAATTTCAATGAAATTAGAAGTTAGCTAAATTAGTTTAAAAAGTTCAAACTATCCTGCAAATAATAATGTTGGAAAAATAATAAAAGGGCAGTACTAGAGGCCATATAGGAATAGTAAAAGGTTAGATAAAGCAGATAATTTAAAAAAAGAGTAGAGGGGCTGATGGGCATGGGGGAGGGCACTCGTTGGGATGAGCACTGTGTATTATATGGAAACCAACCTCACAGTAAACTATTTAAGAAAAAAAATTAAACTAAAAAAATAAATTAAAAAAAGAGTAGAGATTCCAGAAAATGATATACATAAATATAGACAAAGTACAAAGGTAATTCTATAGAAAGTCTAAAAGGGAGTCTTCTTAACAAATAGTTTTGGAAAAACTGCATTCAGATACAGAAACCTACAAACAAACCTTACTCCCTACTTTAACCATAGAAAAAAAGGTTAATTCCAGGTAGAGATAGGCCTAAACATTAAAGCTTAAATTTTAAAGATTCTAGTAAAAAACATGGATATAATCTCTCTGATCTTGGAATAGGTAAAAGTACAAATCTTGAAAGAAGTTATGATAAATTATACTATCAGAATTAAAATCTTATCTAATAACATTAAAAAGTCACGCTAAAGAGGAAAAAATTATGTGCAATATATATAGCTGACAAGAGACTTGCATAGAGAATATACACAAAACTACACATCATAAGTAAAAGAAACTAATAAAATGTGGCAAAAGTATGTATACCTAACAAAAGAAAATCTATGAATAATGATTAAGTACATAGCAAGTTGCTCACCATCACCGAATGCAAATGCAAATTAATCCTACAATGGTATCTACCATCACAAACACTAGCATGGTTGAACTGAGAAACACATTAACACCAAATGTCAACAATGACTTAGAGGATCTTACACTCATGACTCGCTGTTGAGAAAGTAAATTGTATAACCACTTTGGAAGGCAGTTTGGCTTTATTTATTTTTTTAAATAACGTCAAAAATACATTTCCTCCCTTACCTAGCAATTCTACTTTCAGCCAGTATTTAACCAAGAAAACTAAACATGTATGTTCAGAGAAAGATACTCATAATTATGTGGGAAAATCTTTACTTATAATAGTCCAGTCATACAAAAACCAATGATCAACAGGAAAATGAAGAAACACCATGGTGTATTCCCACTGTACACTACCACTTACGCAACAAAAGGAAATTAAAAATGGATATATGTAATGACATTCATAAAAATTAAAAAGAAACTTAAATCAGTTTCTGATAGAAACCTAAATCAAATGGGTACATGCTACTCCATTTATCTGAAGTATCAGAACTAAATCCACCATAGAAAAAATGATCTGGATGGTAGTTGCCAGTTGCTGCGCTGCGAAATAATAATAATGGAAGGCATATAAAGTTTCTGGGGTGATGTGCATATTCTACAATCTGATTAGGGATTACATGAGGCTATATGCATAACAACATTGTATTTTACACTTAAGGTCTGTGCATTTCATGGTGTATAACTAGGGGAGGAGGAGGAGGTGAAGGAAGAGGGAGAAAAAAGGAATTTATTTTTCTAATATGGTGATACAGTAGCTCAGACTTTAGTTTTATGAACAGATAACATTTTAAAGGCAGTGGGACTAAAATAGATTGCCAACTTTTTGTTCTGCCAATAATAGACATTTTAAAATATATTCACACACAAGTTCTGAGAAATCTTTGCTCTTTCTAGGAAAGTTTTTGAAAGGTTATTTAACATTTAAAAAAGTAAAATTAAAGCCATTCTGCCACATATTTTCAAGAGGAACATCACTCTAAGTATTATCTACAAATACTGTATCTCCTTATGTTCTCTTAAGTATTTTATATAGTATAGTTTATTTCTATATTTTCTATAAATGATACATTTCATAATAAATGTAGGTCATTGCCAATAATTTCAAATGTCAAATTTACAATCTATGAATATAGAGACTTGTTTCTTTTTAAAATTTTTTTAAAATGTTTTATTTCTGAGAGAGAGAGAGAGAGAGAGAGCGAGCAGGGGAGGGTCAGAGAGAGAGACACACAGAATCTGAAGCAGACTCCAGGCTCTGAGCTAGCTGTCAGCACAGAGCCAGACGTGGGGCTCGAACCCACGAACCACGAGATCATGACCTGAGCATCAGTCAGACGCCTAACCGACTGAGCCACCCAGGCGCCTCTAGAGACTTATTTCTTAACTATGATTTTTCAGAGAGAAATGGATTATAGTAATATTCAGAAAAAATATTTAGGTAGCAGTTATTAAATAGAACATTAAAGTGATTTCCAGGTACTTTTTCCTTATACTTGTCCCTTATCATTAAGGGCATAAAGAGGCTGTATTTCTGGCTTAGTTCCTTTTTGGAAGCCCACTGAGAGAGGAGCAATGTGTCCTTCCAAGGTCGGAATGAAATAACAAGACCCCTTCTATGAAGTGAGAGAAATTAGTCTCAAACGGGGCCTCATGCTTCCTTTCTTCATGGGCTCATCTCCATTCAGATAGCTTAGCTGCTATGTCCCACTAACGCAGGAATCATATCAGGGGGTAACAGTAACAGTGTCAACTAATAATGAGGTAAAGGCCATTTTCTGTCAAAGCTGACATACTGCAAGACATCTGTCCTCTCATCCAGCCTTTGGAAAGTAACACAGAACACACAGGTCATTACTATGAACTCTCTCATGACCATTGCCAGGACCTGTTGAGGCCCACTTGCTGTGTGTACTACATTGGACACAATGCTCACATCCCTGATACCCTTCCTCCCTCTATACCCAGCAGACAAAATGGAGGTCTTCCTAGTCCAAGCCACTGAAAATTTCTTCTTTGCCTTAGCATAAATTCTCATTTTCAGAATTTCTTT
The DNA here is from genome assembly GCF_003009895.1 of Hyaena hyaena. NCBI lineage: Eukaryota > Metazoa > Chordata > Mammalia > Carnivora > Hyaenidae > Hyaena > Hyaena hyaena. Next base: position 545,593 of record NW_024081714.1, on the reverse strand, counting down.
CTGAAAAAAATCAAAGGCCCAGCATTTGACCTTTTTTTTTTTTTTTTTTTTATTTCTTAGGTTTGTATGTCACTCTTTGAGGCAGCGAGCATTATCTTACTGGGCAGAGAATCATGGGCACAATAAACTGAAGTGGATATAGAATCATAAACAAAATCCCCAAACAAACCTCATAGGTAGAAACATTACTGTATCACCATATAGATCTTATATACCCTTCAAGTAAAGTCCAACTAATCACAGCACATAAATGCCCAACAATTGTATTTCCATACAATCCTTTAAACACAGATGCATCTACTCAAATACTTAACTCTAGTCCTATTGATCTTTTTCAGTACTCAAATGGGCCAAGTGATTTTCTGCTTTTAGAGCATTGACACATTCTCCTACCAGGAATGCTTTCCACAACGCAGGCATACTAGCAAATCTCACATCCTTTTACACATTTAATTTTTTTTTACTGTTTTATTTATTTCTAGGAGAGAGAGAGAGAGACAGCGTGAGCAGGGGAGGGTCAGACAGAGAGGGAGTCACAGACTCTGAAACAGCTCTGGGCTCTGAGCTGGCAGTCAGCACAGAGCCCGATGCGGGGCTCGAACCCACGAACCGCGAGATCATGACCTAAGCGAAAGTCGGTCGCTTAACCGACTAAGCCACCCAGGCGCCCCTCCTTTTACACATTTAAAGGAAACAACTGACGAATGAAGATGTGGTGTATATAAAGGAAGGAATATTACTCTGCCATAAAAGTATGAAATCTTGCTATTAGTAATGTTGTGGATGGAGCTAGAGTGTATTATGCTAAGAAAATAAGTCAGAGAAACACAAACACCATATGATTCCACTCATATGTGGAATTTAAGAACCAAACAGATGAACATAGAGGAAAGAAAAAGAAAAGGAGGCAAATCATAAAAGGTACCTTTAGAGAGAACAGCAGGGGAGTTGGGGGGGATGGGATAAATGGTGGATGGGCATTAAGGAGGGCACTTGTTGGGATGAGCACTGGGTGTTGTAAGTGATGAATCACTAGGCTCTACTCATGAAACCAATATTATATGACAGGTTAACTAACTAGAATTTAAATAAAAACTTGAAACAAAACAAAACAAAAAAACCCTACATATTACTGAACTAATCCATACAAGTTCTGTTAATCTCTTTATTTTCACCTTTTTACCAGAGAATAATCTTCAATAAGACTTCACCTAAACAAAAGGAAACTCTTAAATGAAACTGAAAGAATTGGAGGGTCAGACATAGTTTATTATGGTCAAGGAAGGGTTTCCATTTAAAGTAAAGGGGCCTGGGATCACCTGGGTGGGTCAGTCAGTTAAGCATTCGACTTTGGCTCTGGTCATGATCTCATGGTTCATGAGTTTGAGCTCTATTTCGCGCTCTGTGCTGACAGTTCAGAGCCTGGAGCCTGTTTCAGATTTTGTGTCTCCCTCTCTCTCTTTTCTCTCAAAAATAAATAAAACATTAAAGTAAAGTGGCCTGGGTGTCTTGCATTTAGTAAGCTGCAGAACTTCAGTGAAACAAATTCCCTCTTCCTTCATGTAACTACCAAAACAAACACAAACAAAAAATGAAACAAAAACAAGTAAACAAACAAAAGAACAAAACAAAGCAGAAAAGACCCACAAAAACAAAAACCTTGATATTTCTGTGGAAGCAACCAATCTTCGGTACCTGCCTATCCTGATCCCTTCCCCCCACCCCACCTCCTTTTTCATGGAAATCTTGTGCTGCACTCCATTAACTGGAAGATATCTGTGTTCTGGCTTCCTGCCAAAATTTGCCTGATCCTGTGGGTAAAGGAGTAGGTCTCACCTGAGAGTCAGCCAGCCTAACCAAAGATTTGTCTCTTGGGATTTGGGCTGACCAGTCTCTCAAGACATTTCTAAAATGCTGTTCACATAAAACGGATTTTCATAGAAATTTACCCATGTAATGATTTCTGTATATATCCTTGGGGAAAAATGGACATCTGTTTATAATATTAAAGCAGGAATACAATTTAATGTCATCACTTGATATCAAAGTAAATCCTACATCTATAATAGTGAATCAAAAGCATTGCTATCAGGTTAACTTTTCAATTACAAATGTGGCAGTGAGCATATATTTATAAAGTACAAACATATGCAATTAATGGTCCATGATCTATGCATTAAAGAGCATAAATATATTTCATTGGAATGAATGTTCTGATGAAAGTATTCCATTCTCCGTTAAGAATGTAGAACACATTTCAGATCTTTCCTGTGATCAAAAGTTTGGTAATCTTCGAAAGAAAATGCTGAGAAACAATTTTTTGATTTATAGTGAAATAAATAGAGCGGTAACAGACATTTTTTGGGTTTAGAAATTCTCTACTCAACGACATGGCTCCATAAAGACAGAGCCTCATAAATTATTGGGATAATTTCATTCAGAGTTCAGGTTTATTACACTGAGGCCAACACACTGGATATAATCCTTAGGAAAACAATAGCAATCTGGCCTGTTTTATGACTACATGGGAAAGCGGGTCAGGAGCAATTTACTAATTCACTCAGCAGTAAAGATAATTACTGTTTTTAATGATAATGTACTACAGGCCTGTCTAATTGGTTCATGCCTCATGTTTAAACTGTTCTAGCTTAATAAGTGCAAGAACATTATATTTACTTTGCTGGGTCTAAAAGCACATGATACTGAAAACTGCCCTTTAAATGATCCCCTGTGCAGTTCCATATTATTTGTTTTGGATTATTGAATGTCTTGAATATTTTTAGCTAAAATGTGTACTTGCATTATATATTTTCATAGGTCCTCATTTCCTCTCTGCTGTGCCCATTAGGACACCCAGAATACATTAAGAAAAGCATGATCTCAAAAAGCACACACCAGAAAATTAAAAGGAGAGGACTGTTTAAATTATGTGAATTAGAGAAATAGGATCAGAAAGAACTTTAAGCTTCTCCCATTAGATCTTTCTGCATAACTAATGAATTCCATTTATTTTTTCTCAATCATTTCAAATCAGTACTGCATGGAATAAACTGTTGCATTTATGACATCAAAAGTGTCGTGCTTGGCACATGTTTATTCCAGAGTAAGGACAGGTAATTTTTGTACTTTCTTCATTGTCCCTGCTATATAAATCATTTATCATTTACAGCAATACTTTTGCATGATCATCTCATCAATGCTGGAGTGGCAGAGGATGCCGAGAGCAATGCTAAACTCCACACTCCTTCCCAACACCAGCCTAATTTCAGGACTGAAACTCACTTCCCTGGATGTTGGGCATATTGTCAGATTACACCTTACAGCTTAGTCTTCCCTCACGAAGGCTCTCTCAGCTGAAGCAAGTCACTTCACTCAAGGTCATGTCATCTTCCTGATGCACCATATTTGCTGAAGCTAAAATAATCCCTATATTTTTTTTCATTGAAATAGTATGGGTTTCTTCATTTATTTTGCCAAGAATGATAATATCACATTATAGAGAATTCCTGAAAATTACCTAAAATAATGCACACCAAGAGTAGTTGTTGAACATTTGTTTTCTCATGTCTACAAGATGTATAACACACGGAGGTTTTTTGGAACTGTTGTGTTCAAAATATACGGTCTCTAATAGGCACTCAGGGAATAGTATATATTATATAAATCTGTCTCTCTTGCATACAAGCTGGTGACATCTTTGAGTCTGTTTCTGCTTCTAACTGAGTTTGGAACATGGGTGGAGAATAGGGTTAAGGCATTAAGAACATACTAGCCCTTGAGGTATAGGGAGAATAGTGGAGATGGAGAAAAAAAGTAAAAATGCAAAATATTAAAACTATCTTCTATTCTTTCTCTCCATTCCCCATCAAAGGAAGTTGGGCTCATAATTCTTTCTACACAATGGCTCACAACTACCTTTTCCCATCTCTATGAAATTTATCGTAACTTTCTGGAATGGAATTTCAAATTCCATTGCTGACCAAGAGTGAGAACTGCTGGCCAACTTTTGGTTTTGCATGTAAGAAACTTAGAAATCACCACTCCATCCTAACAAGTAAAATGCTGAACAGGCTGAAAAAACAACAACTCTTCTAGAAGCCATAGAGAGATTAGGGCAAATTGAAGCTCCCAAGACTGGAGACCAACAAACAAACAAAAAGAATAACTTACCTGAGCAGATACTCAGGTACAGAACCAGTAGAGGGTGTGGGAATGGGGCGCCTGGGTGACTCAGTCCGTTAAGCCACCGACATGGGCTCAGGTCATGATCTCCCATCCTGAGTTGGAGCCCTGCATTGGGCTCTGTGCTGACAGCTCAGAGCCTGGAGCCTGCCTCAGATTCTGTGTCTCCCTCTCTTTCTCTGGCCCTCCTCCACTCACGCGCATGCCCGCGAGAGCACACACTCTCTTTCGCTCAAAAAATAAACATTAAAAAAAAAAAAAAGACCCATTGGTGGGGTGGACGAACAAGAACTAGAGCTGATGAATAGCTGGAAGCTCAGCATAGGTAAGTCTGAGACTCAAAAACTGCAAGGGCACCCAGTCACAGGCAGACCCCACAGTTTTGTGAGCTTTACCTCCAGGTGCTCAACCAGTTCCTCACAGTGAACACGGGAGAATGATCCTCTTCTTCTTCCCACAAGAAGTGGAAAGGAAAGCAGGACTCATTTTTTTAAAAATATTTTTGAGAGAGAAAGAGTGTGCATGTGCCCACGAGCTGGGGAGGGGCGGAGAGAAAGGGAGACAGGATGAGGGGAGAGAGCCCCCCGGGCCTGAAACTCACAAACCGTGACATCATGACCTCAGCTGAAGTCAGACACAACCAACTGAGCCACCCAGGTGCTGTGAAAATGATCCATTTTTGAAACACACCAGAGCCCTCTCTTCTCCTTAAAAGGCCTGTCCTCAGGAGATATTAATGAAGCAAGCCTAATCTGCTGGGGTATTATCAGAATTCAATCCACCTGGAGAAGAGAAGCACTCATCTCCTTTCTGGAATAGACAAAACTTAGGCAATCAAAACTATGGAGTAAAAAGTGTTGGCTTGCAATCCTTTTGGGAGGGCTCCTGGTGAGAACTGAAACTGGCCCCTTAACTCGGAAAGCAGAGAGAAACGAAATAAAATGGTGCCCTACTCCAAGCTGGTAAATTGCAGATTGAATAAGCAAAGGGAACTTACATCCATATGATGCTTATCTCAGGCGGCAGCAAGAGGGGTGGCTCCTCATCACCTGTCTGCTAAAGCACAGAAGTTTATAAAGAGACCTTAACTGGGTTCAGTCACATATACCATGCAGGTGTTCTCAACACCACATCACTGTCTCAAGGCTGTGTACTTGGAGCACCCCTGGAAGTAAGGAAGACAAGTGGAAGGCACATTCCAGAATGGAGGAGGGGGTGAGGAGCTTCTCATTGCCTGGGTCCATCCAGCTCAGGAGTTAACGGGTGGTCATGTCTTATCGATGACCTCTCGCAACGCTCCAACCATTGTGACCAGCTCTTACAATCCCGTGTTCCCTCCTCTCCTGCAATAGGCCCTGAGCAGTCAGCAAGGGGTTCACTAGTGTGGAGGTGGCTCCTTCCGCAGCTACCTGGCTGTTCGGGGGGCAGATGCCACAGCAACAATACAGGTACATGCATGAGAAAACATAGATTGAGACAATGATTCCCAAATCAGTGACTTTTTCCGGAAGCAGTCCCAGGATTGAACCATGGATATATTAAATCCCATGAACTGGAGATCAGATCACTCCAGGCATTAACTTGTGTCCTTATATGGTTTAATAAATATGATACATTAGCAGACTAATCAAGTATGAACACACAACATTGTGTTTGGGTAATGGCACAGGGACTTCCTTGTGAGGCAGTGATAAAGTCTAACTCCATCCTGTTCTGGAGGACGGCTTTTCTCATTACAATCATTTCAGTGTTAAGTAAGGACAGGCTTTGATGGCTATCATTTAGGGCTTCTATGTGAGCTATAACATCTTCCAAGTCAATGGAGGGAACAAAGATGGCAACCAAATGATCATACAAGTGGGGGAAAAAAAAGAATGCTCCCCCCACCTCTCTGTCTTGAGGAGAAGGAGGCTGGCACCTCTGGAAACTTAACCTCGTTGTCTATACCATACATATTGGCTGGGGGAGACAGCACTGTCAGGAATAAGGAGGTGGACTGGGCACAGGATATGCCAGGCTAGGACCGCCATCTTCACTTCTGTCTCAGTAGCGCATATTTCATTCCAGGTATAGTGCCTTTTAAGAGTTCCAGCTGCAGAATAGGATTCCAGTGGAGCTTCAGCAGCTCCCTTACCTAGGGCTGCAAATGAACTCACCCATCCCTGTGGGACATCCCAGTGTAAATTCCAGAGATAATTCCTTTTCCAAGTGTGATGGGGCTTGGTGTTCTCAGCAGCATAGTACATTGATCCACAGCAAGAATCCAGGCAATGTCTGTTTTCCAGGATCTCCATACCTTCATGATGGTGGGTGTCTCAGCATGGGTCCCCAGTCTGGCATATGGGACAATAAGTCAGACCGGTTGGTTGGTTGTTTAAATGTATTAAAGCCTGGGACAGTCCATTAGTTATCCTGGCCCAGATGGGTTTAACTGTTAGTAGTTTAATTTGTGTTTTAATATTCCAGTTTTCTTTTTTGCCAATCCTGCTGCTGTGGATTATAGTGGAGATGGAACATACATTCTATGTCATGTTCTTTTGCCCAGACTTGCATGTCAAAACTTTTGAAATGTGACCTCCAAAGGCTTTCTAGTCAATAAGGGAATCTATAAATGGTATTTAAGTTCTCTAATCCCTTGATGGTGGCAGCCTAGTTTGCACAGTGACAGGATAAATCTTGGATTAGGCCATATGCCATGTTCACACAAACCAAGGCATACTTAGAACCTCATTCACGGGGAGGGGATAGATATAATCAATTTGCCAATCTTTCACTGGCTGGGAACTCTAGTGATTGGACCCAGTTCTCTTAGCAGTTGCCTTGAGTGTTGTTCAGCACACACATGACACACTGTGATTACATTAATCGAGTCACTGTATTTTAAGAGCAATATAACGTCCTTAGAAATAAGCCATCTTATGCAGTGGCCACTCTTTCTAGACATCCAATCTGATATATCTACTGAAGGGTCAGTAACCAAGGCTTGTACTTGAGCTAAGCTATGAGCTTCCTGATTGTCAGTGCCTTATGAGCTGTAAGAGGAAAAGCAGTGAGAACTGCCTTGGATGCTTGCACATGTACCCAAATGTCTTTTCCCATATACTGACTCCATAAGGGCTTATTTATAGTTATCAACCCTTTGGTTTCCCATTGTCCAAGCCATAGGTTTCATCCCTTTAGAATGGCCCAACCATCAGTGCAAAGGGTTAACAGCCAGGGTTCATAAGTAAACAATCACTAGACAGACAATCTGAGCTCAGACCACTGGTTATGGCACTGGATGCTGTGTGAGAGGCTCAACCTGGAGAGAGCTGTGTACATTGCTAGGAGCTGTTACTGTAAGGGGGTATGTAGAATTTCTGCACCTATCCAGAGGTTAGGACCAAAATTCTCAGGGGAATTTCTCCTTCTGTTGACTCTGCCACAGTGCCTAGGTCACCTACCAGAGCCACAGAATCATCTAACTCAAATGGTAGTCCTACTTGGGAGATGCTCAGAGCTTTACTCTGCTTCACTAGTATTTCTACCTTCTCAAAGGTGACTTGCTCTGATTTCCAGTTCCACAGGTGCCCCTTCTTGACTGAGCAGCATAAGGCATAGGGGCAATGCGTTAGGTGGAAATTAGAAGTCCTCCCAATCCCCCAAGTTCCTATAGAGGCTTGTCTCTCACATACTTAGAGGTTGGATAAATGCATATCTTATCAATTACAGATTTTGAGATAACATGAGTTTTATGAGACCTGAGGATACCCCAAACCTTATGGTAGCACCTAGGCCTTGAATGTTCTGTGGGTTCATTGACCATCTTCACCCTCACAGATGTTCCAGTGAAACCTGTAGCATGTCTTGCAGCAGAGGGAAATCTTCACATGTTAACATTATATCATTACTGTAACAATTGTGGGAAAGGAGAATGGGGACAATTCTTAGGCTACCATCCCATGACACATTGTGGGGTTATGCAGGTGGTCTTGGGGGAGCACTTGAAAAGTTTGCAGTGTCCCTCCCACATGAAGGCAAACTGATCTTAGTTATCAGAAACCCGTACCTGTCAGTCTTTTCCATGAATCTCTTGAAGATGGAGTACGCATATAGGAAGTTTATGCCAAAGTATCAGAGTAAAACAATAACTGTGTACAACTGACAAAAGATTTTAAAATGTTCCCAGTTAAAGATCTTCTTGAGGGTTCATTATAATGCAATTGACAAGGGAATTTTTACAATAATGTGCACTTTTAAAAGACCACCCCTACCGCGGGAATTTTTTTTCTTCAGTTTCTATGGTCAGTGTTTTGGTTGTCTCCTGGGGTGTTTACATTTCAAAGACATGAAAAGATTTATAACTTTAAGGGAGAAAGAATGCAAGAAAGCAAGTGTTCTCCTAGGAGTTTTGGAGTAATTGCTATTTAAAAATTTCCTTTGTATCAGAGGTAAGAAGGCATAGGGCATTCCATCTGTTTTCTCATCAATTACCACAATACCCTCCTTTTTATTTTTATCACTTTCTCAGAGAGTCTACTTCTTAACATCCTAATCATGCTTGGTCACAAGGGCCTGGGCATCTTAAGCCTTCCTCGCTTTGTGAAATGGCATGCTAAAGTCTCTAACTTATTATCTTGCTCTCCCATCTTGTCTGCCAGCACTGAGGTCATTAGGCTAGTGGACACCCTCAGGTCCTTTTCAAAAAATTTTTTAAATATTTTTTATTTATGTGTGATATATATATCTATATATTATATTATATATTTATATTATGTGTTATATATATATATATGGAAGAGAGAGAGAGAGAGACAGAACGTGAAGCAGGCTCCAGGCTCTGAGCTGTCAGCACAGAGCCCAACACGGGCTCAAAACCTACAGACTGTGAGATCATGACCTGAGCCAAAGTCGATGCTTAGCCGACTGAGCCACCCAAGCATCCCAGTCATTTTCTAATCTTAGTTTGTCTTCTAATTTCCTGACCCAAGGCTTCAGCCTCCAGTCCGCACTGATGGCCAGCCGACTGTCCACAGTAGGCCAGCCCACTCCAGTTGCCATTTGTTTCTCTTCTCTTCTACAGTACACCCATGTGCTATTCCTCTGAAATGTACACTGGGCAGTGTTTCAGGGTGTCTCTGTACTCATGTGGTGGTCCACAAGCATCTCACACAGAGGTCAAACCTCCCCACACAGAGGTCAAGCCTCCCCACATAGAGGTCCATGGCAGCATGGAATTTCCTCCAAGAAGATTCATCCTCAAGGCCTGTTTTCTGGCTTGCTCACCAACTGTCAGGTTGTAACCCTCTCAGGAGCTTCCCTGGTATAATCTGAAGCCAGCCCCCATACATACAGGGCAGGGAGACACCAAAGAAAAAGGTGGGCCACCCCAGGTTGGTAGATGACGGTTTTCATAAGCAAAAGGAACTTACGTACAAGGCTTGACTTGAGCAGCAGCAAGGTGAATGGATCCTTCACCCACCCACCAAATCATAAAAGGTTATAAAGAGGACTTAACTGGGTTCCATCATGTATACAACGCAGGTGTTCTCAACATCATATTACTATCTCAAGACTATGTCCTTGGAAGAGCCACTGGGGGTGAGAAAGGCAAGTCCTTAGGGAAGGGGAAAGGGTGAGGAGCTTTCAATTGCCTTGATCCAGCTCATGGTCAATTGGAGGCCATTTCTTTTTTTTTTTTTCAATTATTTTTTTAATGTTTTATTTCTTTCTGAGAGAGAGTGAGAGACAGCGTGAGTAGGGGAAGGTCAGAGAGAGAGGGAGACACAGAATTTGAAACAGGCTCCAGGCTCTGAGCTAGCTGTCAGCACAGAGGCTGATGCGGGGCTTGAACCCATGAACCATGAGATCATGACCTGAGCCGAAGTCAGATGCTTAACTGACTGAGCCACCCAGGCGCCCTGGAGGCCATTTCTTTTTGATGACCTCTCCCAGCAAAAAGATCAGTGGTTGCTAGTAAGGGGGGATGAATAGGCACAGCACATAGGGTATTAAGGGCAGTAAAAATACTCTTTGTGATATTACAATGGTGGATACATGTTATCATACATTTGTACAAACACAGAATGTAAAACATCAAGAGTGAACTCTGTCACTGTAAGTTCATCAATTATAACAAATATTTAAAAAGTACCATTGCTCTTTTGAGTGACATTGATAATGGGGGAGACTATGTGTTTGTGGTGATAAGGGTTATACAGAAAATCTCTGTAGCTTCCTCTCAATTTTACTCTAAATCTAAAACTGCTCTAAAAAATTAAGTCCTTTAAAAAGATGCTCAATAATCTAAGACATCTTCTCTGAACTATATGGTAGAAACAATGGACATATTACTATATTTTGAAGAAAAAAGGCAAATTCTTCCATATCTCAAGTTGTAACTCATAAAACATATCACGCCTGTAAACTCTTGAACAAAAAGCCTTAAGATAAAAGCTAGCTTTAAAAGCTGAACCAAAGTTTTTTTAAAATTTTTAATTTTATCATTTATTTATTTTTGAGAGACAGAGTATGACAGAGTGCAAGTGGGGGAGGGGTAGAGAGACAGGGAGACCCAGAATCTGAAGCAGGCTCCAGGCTCTGAGCTGTCAGCACAGAGCCTGATGCGGGGCTTGAACCCATGAACCATAAGATCATGATCTGAGCTGATGTCAGACACTTAACCAACTGAGCCACCCAGGCTCCCCTCAAAATGTTTTAATTAATGAAATTTTTGTTGATAGTTTTCAGCACCAAATACTATTAAATAAAATACTGTCTATATAAATGTGATAAAGCCTTTTGTGATATAGAAAATAAATATGACAGTATCTTAAAACTGGAAACATATATTAACAGTTAGCTGTAGTAGCCCGGCACAATAATTTGGAAGCATTTCACCAAAAATGAGGAATTGAATGTTAGGAAAGATAAAAGAAGAATAAATGAGCTAATTTACTCAGTTATTTTTTAATAAAAGTCATCAAAAAGTAGTAAAATATTTAATAAGAATTAGACTGTAAGAGAGACAGAACATTTTCTAAAAACAGATAATAATAAAAAATTTATGTTTGTATGTATGGATATCTATATATATATAGAGAGATATAGAATAATAAAATAAGATGCTAAAAGTAAGACTGAACATATGAGCTAATAAATACATAGTGCAATCTTCAAAAAGTGAAAAAAAGATTTTTTTTTCAGGGATTAAAAAAGTGTGAAATCCAACCATATGGTATTTATAAGTGAAATACTTGATAATGTCACAAAAATAATGAAAATAAAAGGATATTAAATATGTTATGTGCCATTTAGGTACCTGGGTGGCTCAGTCAGTAAATTGTTCGACTCCCGATTTTGGCTCAAGTCATGAACTCACACTTGTGGGATCGAGCCCCATGTCTGGCTCTGCACTGACAGCACAAAGCCTGTTTGGGATTCTCTGTCTCCATCTCTCTCTGCTCCCTCACTCATGCTCTCTCTCTCTCAAAAAAAAAAAAATAAATAAACATTAAAAATATTATGTGTATTCAAAATATGTAGACTAGGTTTCACAATATTTATATCCTAAAAAGATCAATATTAATTAAATTGTTTTACTTAAAACATGCACAAAAATTATGGCATATCTTTTTGCATCATATCAAATTATAGCCATCATAAACCTTCCTAACAAAGGCTGAACAAGGTATCAGCACCATATACAAACATTAAAAGCTGAAAATCAAGAAACACTTGAAAACCAAAGTCTCAGGAAACTTGAATCTATCTTGTTTAATTTTTCAGAGACCAAAGAGTAAAATCATGTTTGATTTCTGATGGATTATAAAACCTCAATAAACAATAATATTAATGAAACAAATGAAGTAACTTAGGTTAATTACTTAAACAATATTAAATTGTTCACAAAGTATGAAGAATAAAATCATATCATTAATAATGTTTATCTACAGACATAATGTTAAAGTTTAACCTGAATGCAATGACTGTAATTGTTTGTATAGTGCCTACCTATCACTATAGGTTTTGATTGTTTTGATGATTGTTTTGATGATTAAAAAATTAGAATGTACCAACATTGTAGAAATTTTGAAAGTATGTAAATATAAAGAAGGAGAAAAAATTATTTAAATATCTGACAATATGTAGTTTTTCTATGCCTACTAAACACCCAAAACTTCCACTTTCAATGTTAATCATAACTTACATCTTATCATTTGTAATGCTAGTCTCTTATTTTATTTTTAAGATGAGTGGAATGTATTTTGAATTATAAGAATTCAGTTACTTATGAAAAGTATTTATTTTCCCATGAGATATTTAAATAAGGGTATTACTAAGGAATTATTATAATAATACTGGATATAAATAAGAGACAATGAGAATAACAAAAACATCAAAAATAATGGAGCAAAAGGAGTTCAGAAACAGAAACTTGTATAGTTTCCTTAGTCAATGTTACAAATTAAAATTTTTTTAATGTTTATTAATTTTTGAGAGAGAGAAACAGAATGCGAGTGGGGGAGGGGCAGAAAGAAAGGGAGACACTGAATCTCAGGCTCCAAAGTCTGAGCTGTCAGCACAGAGCCTGATGTGGGGCTCAAACCCATGAACCCTGAGATCATGACCTGAGCTGAAGTCTAGTGCTTAACCCTCTGAGCCACCCAGGCGTCCTGAGCTAATGTTACAAGTTATAGATATATAACAACTCTGTAGAAATTTGCAACACTATTCATTATTTTGTAATGATTCTCAAACCAGTGTTATTTCTAAAAGTCTAATATGAGATTGCTGGTTCCTAAAAGCTGTACCGTCACTGCTTTAAGCATCCACCCTCCATTCTTTGTGCCTAGTGAGGGCATGGCAAAACTGGAAAGATGGAAGTTGTTCTGAATTCTGATAAGCAAGTAGATGACTACCAAAGTAATGGATGGGAACCTATAACTTCTGTGTCATCAAAGATTTTTCTGATGCTGGCTATGGTTCTTTAAATGCAAGCATCAAATATTAGTTTATTTCAATTTAAAGTTTTCTGTCTTCAGAATCCCCAGAATAAGCCTATTTTAATCATTAAGTGCCATTTTGGAAATTATTTTATTGGGCATGATAGCTAATTGCATTTGACTGGAACTGTGGTTTATAGAACCAAAAGTGGGACAGTAACCATTACATGGAGAATGTTAAACCTGACTGGAAAAATATGAGAGTTTAAGACAATCAAAGGTTGACATTAAGTCTATTGAGAAACTGAAAGAAGGGGTACCCAAAAGGAAGAAAACGTGGGCATGGTAAAGAGGTATGGGGTGCATTCATTCTGTCACCTAAATGCCCCAAGTCCTTCCATTCTCTGTGTTCAGTCTTCTTATTAATATTCAAAAATATATATATAATTGAAATCCTTATTCTTGGGATTGAAAGAAACCTGATGACTTTCCAGAACATCTAGGAGTCTTCAAAATTATTTATATTTTCCAACAGTGATCATTGCTCTTATATATCATTAAGTACTTTTTGTTTGATCGTCCATAACCAACTTATACTGGTTATTCCTTTCTGTCGATGATTTCTTTGGTTGTTTGGTCTCAAAGCATGGATATAAGTGTCTTCTTTCTTTCCCAAGGAAACAATGACAGGAGTTCTGAAGTCATTGACAAACTATACTACAGACCTGGTAAATTTATCTAGTCTAATAGAATTGCTAATAGAATTGGATGCAGAAAAGAAAAACATAAAATTGGCTATCAGACATCTTTCCAGTGGTGGTGACAGTGGCAGAGAGAAGATATATGAGGGTTATTTAGGAAATTTAAGATCCTGAAGTCCAAAGGCTATATCTTGTTCACTGTGGAACCCAACCTAGATTTAGTAATCAATGCAGAGGAGGCACATCGTGCTAACGAACAAGTAAATGGCTCTTCAATCCAATAAATTATTCCTTTTGTCTGGAACCACTCTCGAGTCATCTGCCACTTTGATACTTGTGTCTCCTTAAATCTAAGTCTCCTATCTTCCATCTTCTCTCTCTGAGTCCTCAAGCGCCGGACACCATTCTGTTGTTTACCTCTTCTGCATTTCCACGTGTTTATCGAGTATAATTTTCCTTCATTTGGAGAACTCCTTTATACTTAGTTTAGTGATGGTCTACCAGGGATGAATTCACTTGTGTTTGTTGGTATGGAAGCATATTTGTTTTGCTTTTGCTTGTAAACTATATTTTTTGCTGGCTAGAGATTTCTAGGTGGCAAATAATTTTTGCTAGGTAGAGAATTCTAGTTCTTTTTTTTTCACTTTAAAGATATAATTTCCCTGTCTCCTATTTTTTATATTTCCTGTGGAAATTTTGTCAGTGGAGAGTTGGCTCCTTTGAAAGTACTGTGTCTTTGTTTTCCCCTCTGCCTACTTTTAAGTTTTTTCTTTCATTTTCCTCCTCATCCTCCCTTTCCCTCTTCTCTTCATCCTCTTTTTCTTTTCCTTTAGCTTTCAGCTTAAGTATAATGTCCCTACTTGTTTCCCTGTCATTTCTCCTGCTTGAAGTATATAGTGGCTCTAAATCTATACTTTAGGCAATCTTTTTAGCTAAGGTTGCACTTGTAAGGTGTTAACTAATGCAATTTTGAAACATTGTGTTTGGAGTTAGTTCTAGATTTGAAGTTTAGTTCTGTCACTTAATAAGTAGAGGTATAAAGCAATCTACTTAATTTCACTCAATCTCAATTTCCTGATAATAATAGTTATATAAAGTGTAATGTGAAGATTAGTTCAATGGCATATCTACAGTGCCCAAGATGGTTTCTGGAATGCAGAAATACAATAAAATTAGTTTTTATATTCCATTCTTGCTAATAATATAGATTTCTTAATATATTTTATAAACACAGTATACAATTATTTTATATATCAATTGGCCTAATAAAACTATAAATATCTTAAGACTAGATACTCTTTCATTCATTTTTTTGTCCCCTGAGGCCATTAGTTTAGATCCTTTGAAGTGGTAGGCACTTCACATATATTTGCTGAATTTAATTGAAAGCTTGAAATAAATGAGTAGATCAGCACTGTTGTGAAGAAATATGTTAAAGTATTTAAGAGAAGATACACAAATTTATTTTATTGTTTTTAGTGATGATTTTTTTAGAATTTTATGACTTAAAAAAAGTATTTTTTAAACTTTATTCACTTTATTTATATATTTAACAGTTCTAAAGTATTTACTTCTTGCTTTGACAAAAAATGAAAAATATAGGAGCTCTGACAGACTCCTCTTTAGGAGAAAAGGGTTATATGTACAGCTATGGAGAGTTACGTTTCCTCCTTTACATACAAAGAAAAATATTAATAAAAAAGTGCTTCATTGATCGAAAAGGGCTAAGAGCTGCAAGCATTTATTCACACTGTACATCAGACCAAGAAAGAGTTTATAAGGAGACCTAGCACTCAAATAATTATTTGAAATGGCTCCTTTAAATGTCATATATAGAACTGTGTGTGTGTGTGCACACACACACATATATATAGAACTATAAATATTTCCACTTTAGCCTATAAAAGGAAATTTTCAAACTTCAAGACAAATTCCATTACTTAAAGAACGAACAAACAAATCAACTGACCTTCTATTTGACAGTCCTTTCTGAAAGTCTCTTTTTAGTGTGAGCCAAATACTAAGATTTTCTAGCTTTTCCACTCTTCAAAAAATTATAATTCTTTCCAAAGTATCATGAGAGTACTGTTTAAGTACTGGCCATCAACTTTGACCAAGGAAACTATTTTAAAAATAGTTTTGTGGGGCACCTGGTGGCTCAGTCAACTCAGGTCATGATCCCAGGGTCCTGGGATTGAGCCCCGAGCTGGGCTCAGCTGAGCATGGAATATGCTTAAGATTCTCTGTTTCTCTGTCCCTCTGACTCTCTCTCCTATTTGTGCTCTCTCTCTCTCTCTTTCTCTCTCAAATAATAAAATAAAATAATAAAATAAAATAAAATAATTTTATAATTTGCAATATCTGGATAAACAATGCTAAATATGTAGTGTAAGTAAATATAGTTGAATTAAGGAGAAAGAATTTATAAAACAAAATCCAAGGGGCTCCTGGGTGGCTCAGTGGGTTAAGCATCTGACTTCAGCATCAGGTCATGATCTCCCAGTCTGTGAGTTCGAGCCCCACATTGGGCTCTGTGCTGACAGCTCAGAGCCTGGAGCCTGCTTCTGATTCTGTGTCTCCCTCTCATTCTGCCCCTCCCCTGCTTGCCCTCTGTCTCTCTGTCTCTCTCTCTCTCAAAAATAATAAACATAAAAAATTTTAAGAAGAATCCAATATATAATAGAGTAACGCATTGAATTATAAAGTGTTTTTTATTTACCATACAAAATATATTCTAAATTAAACAATATGAAAACTACTTCTATTTTTCTTTTTATCCATCTTGAAACCACGTCCTATTTTTCTTGTAAATGCAAAAATGGAAATCAGAAAAAGAATCAACTGCTGTAAATTGCTCTACATATAGCTGAAATTTCTGAAAATAACTTGGGATTTCAAAAATTCTATCCAGGAACTACTAAGGAGATTTTATCAGTAATTATCAATAACTAATGAACTACTGAAATTTACTAAGAGTAGATAGCTAAATAGACAGATGAAACCATGCCTCTTTTTCCTAAATCACTGCTCAATTTTAATTGCTTTATTCTAAAAACAGCAAGAACACTTACAAATATTAGTTCCTTCACAGCACTTGGTAGAACTTTGTTATTATCTATAATGAAAAAAAATTCATATACTATCATTTGTCTAATCTATGGTTAACTCCCTGGCATGAAAGCAAATAGATAGAACTCTAGTGTCTGCTTCATTATTTGACACAATTTAATGTAGTCACAAGAATGAAGAAAAATTTAGATGGCATCAAAGCAATCAGTTTATCAGTTAGTACTTGGAGCACTGACTGACAAATGCAACTCTTTGGTATTCTTCTAACTGGATCCAGTACTATTTACAGCTTTATTTTCAGCTTCAGAACAGTGTTTTCTCTTTCTCCACATGATTGATCTTCAGGACTGCAAAGGTTCCACCTTTTTTCTACCTAAAATGTACCCTGCAGTTATCTCTGATGAGTGAAACCGATTCTATTCTGCCAGGACTGTCAGGGATAAATGATAGGATAAATGGATGTCCTACCAAGAGAGGAAAAAATAACACAGAACAAAAACAAAGGAGAAGAGAGAGAAAGAGCAAATGCAAGAAAGAAAGAAAAGAAAAGCTAATGAGTTTTGAATTGATTCCATTAGAAATGGTCATGACTGCTTGTACAGAAGGATAAACGATTGTTATAAGATGGTCTATTAAAATGCCAGGAAATTTCTCAGTAGTTTAAATACTCTTAAATTTTTAAATGCTATACTAGCTAGCAGGGCTGTAGTAGATTGAATTAAGCTTCATTATTGATTCCTCAAGACTTTGTTGGTGTGTTGCCCATTTAAACACATTATCAGATACTTAAAGAGTAATTTATAATGCTTTGAAGAACATTTACTTCATTTAAAATAGCTAATAACATCATTCAAATGAAAGAAGGTGTCAGGACTTAATAAATGAAAATGCTGGATGCAGACATAATGTCCATTAAAACAGAAGCCAAACAGATTTTTATAACATCTTGAATAAAATATTGCAAATATAAAACTCTTTCAATAATTGAACTGCACCCTAAACTATAATTATGAAGAGTCAATTAAATAATTATGGTTAAGGATATCCATGACATTATGGAGATATACTAGAAAATAGTCTTGGAACTGTACATTTCAACTCATCTGTAACTCTAAAATGGCTTTCTGTTTAAATAGATATTTTAATTTGTTTACTGATATTTTTATATTTGAATACTAAAATTACATGTAAATTTCCAGCTCTCTGCAAAAATGTCTCATTAGCAAACTTCTCTGTTTGCTATTTTACAGAATACAATGTCTAGTCAGAATTTCAATGCAAGTTTTTAAAGAGGAGAAACACTTATTTGAGTTAATATGCATATTAATACATTACTTATTCTGAGTATTGGTGTGAGATTTTAGCAAAACTTCCTTCTCTAATTGTTTAAATTTGTATTATGCAAATAAATAAAGTCTGTGGTAAATTTTATTTACAAAGTCTTAGTCTATACTTATATTTCATTGGCCCAGTCTCTTGATCATTAAGATGCTTGACTCATTCAGTCTAAACATGTTACCATCTAGTTTCATCAGAGTCTAATATTCAAAGAGAGGAATGGATTCTCAGTGTTAAACATTACATTGATGTTTTGTCTTTTATTCCCTGAACTAGATGTTTTTAGGGACCAACAACAATACAGTCACAATCAATAATTTGCTTAGGGTCAAAGCCAACTAATCTAGAGTCCATCATGTAGAAAGTTCTATTATACCAGTGAAGCATAATGAGAAATTACTAACTTACATATGTTTCCAGTCAAAACCACAAAAACAATTTCTGTTAAGTTTCCATAGCAGACTAATGAAACTTTTCTATTTTTGTTCAACTGGCACTCAAACTAAATTTCCAGTCAGTCCCAATATTTTAATTTTAAAGTTATCAGAGTGAAAACCTTTTATCATAAACTTCTATATGCTAATTAATTGATTTACACCAATTATATTTTAGTTCTATAAAATATTCTGAGGATTTACAGCAAAAATATTACATAACAGTACTAATGATAAAACTGCCCTTTGTACAAATGTTTGTTGAAAGACAAAAATTCTATTCTGCAATGACACAACAATGTAAGTACACTTTTATGTTTCCCAGGCATATTGTATAGTCCTTATTATAATTCACTATGACAGACATAATTATAGGTGTTATTCACTTGAGCCATGATTGTATCAATTCCTGCCATTTGGAACATAGCTAATGGTGAGATAGACAGCTCAAGTGTCTTTATAAGATTTATATTCATTATACATTTATACATATGTACATATGCACATATATATATATATATATATATATATATATATATATGATAGCACATTTGTATTAATTATACAACACTGGTCATTTGAGAAAATGATGTGTTTGAAGACAGATTTGCCCCAAGTGTTTCACTGAATGCTCCCTTTGTGGAAGGTTTTTAGGTGTTTGAGATTCCTTGGTATGGAAAATCATGGGTTAATAATATTTTTAAAACTAGAGTCAGAGATTTTAATAAAGTACTCTGTGGCCTTTAAGATGGAAATACTGGAAACAGTTGTTGCATGAACCAAACTAATATTTTTTGTCTTCTGCATATATAGGCAGTGTATATTTACTTCTGTCCAGGGGATTAGAGATGTAGTATCTTTATCTCTCAGTTTTCAGTAAAGTTTAATTTCCATTATAACTTCTTTTTTGTTTGCTTTTGTGAGCTGAATATAATCAAATTTTATAAATGTTTTCTGTGAGCACTAGCAAAGGTATTCTCTAATTGTTGGACATCATGCTTTCTTAATACCCATAGGCCAACTTTTGAATATTTTTAATGTTTCATTTATTTTTGAGAAAGAAAGAGAAAGAGAGAGAGAGACAGAGCATGGGTGGGGGAGGGGCAGAGAGAGAGAGAGAGAGAGAGAGAGAGAGAGAATCTGAAGCATGCTCCAGGCTCTGAGCTGTCAGCACAGAGCCTGATGTGGAGCTCAAACCCATGAACTGTGAGATCATGACCTGAGGTAAACTTTTTTTTTTTTTTTTTTTTTTTGAGGTAAACTTTTTTAAATATATTATTTTACTCTTCTATTTTTTGGCATATTTTTAAATCTAATTCAGTTATTTGTTAAGACCACTATGTTAATATTTCACAATTTCATTATAAGTTTCAGTTTATAATTCATCTACATTTCCTTTAAATATTTTGAAGACTTCATATTGGGTATATGCACTTTAGAATAGTAATATATTTCTAGTGAATTATTTCTTTTATCATTGGATATTATAACTTTACCTAACATATTTTCATATTTCATATCCTTATCTGTCTTGTCTGATATTAAATTTTATGCTACTTTCTTATTTTAAATAAACTTTTAAATTTTGGATATATTCTTTTTAATTATAGTATAATTAACATAAACTGATATAAAAGTTTCAGGTGTACAGTTTAGTGATTCAAGAATTCCATACGTTACTCAGAGCTCATCATGATAAATACACTCTTAATCCTCCACCTTATTCACCCATCCTCCCCACCCACTTCCCCTTTGATAATCATCAGTTTGTTCTCTATAGTTAATGGTCTGTTTTTTGGTTTGTCTCTTTTTTCCTTTGTTTTATTTCTTAAAGCCCATATATGATTGAAATCATATGGTAATTGTCTTTCTCTTATTGGCTTATGTTGCTTAGCATGGTAATGTCTAGCTCCTTCCATGTTATTGCAAATGGCAAGATTTCATTCTTTTTTATGGCCGATATTCATTCCATTATCTCTATCTATCTATCTACCTACCTACCTACCTACCTACCTACCTACCTACCTATCTACCTATCTACACACCACATCCTTTTTATCCATTCATCTGTTGATGGACACTTGAACTGCTTCTATAAAGTGGATATGGTAAATAATACTGCAGCAAACACAGGGTTCCGTATATCCCTTCAAAGAAGTGTTTTCATTTCTTTTTAAAAATTTTTTTTAGTGTTTATTTATTTTTGAGACAGAGAGAGACAGAGCGTGAGTGGGGAAGGAGCAGAGGGAGAGGGAGACACAGAATCCAAAGAGGTCTCCAGGCTCAAAGCTATCAGCACAGAGCCTGATGTGGGCTTTGAACCCATGAACTGTGAGATCATGACCTGAGCTGAAGTAGGATGCCTAACTGACTGGACCACCCAGGTGCCCTGTGTGTTCATATTATTTGCGTAAGTACCCTGTAGTGTGATTCCTGGGTGATCCAGTAGTATGATCATAGGGTAGTTCTATTTTTAATTTTTAGAGGAATTTCCATACTGTTTTCCACACTGGCTGTCCCAGCTTGCAATCCTACCAACAGTGCACAAGAATTCCTTATTTTCCACATCCTCACCAACACTTGTTTCTTGAGTTTTTGATTTTAGCCATTTTGACTGTTGTGAGGTATGGTTTTGATTTGCATTCCCCTTATGATGACTAATATTGAGCATCTTTTCATATGTCTGTTGGTCATCTGTATATCTTCTTTGAAGAAATACCTATTTATGTCTTTCACTCATTTTTAAACTGGATTATTTTTCTGCCCATTTTTAAATTGGTTTTGATTTGCATTCCCCTTATGATGACTAATATTGAGCGTCTTTTCATATGTCTGTTGGTCATCTGTATGTCTTCTTTAGAGAAATACCTGTTTATGTCTTCTACCCATTTTTAAATTGGATTATTTTTTGTTGTTGTTTCATCAGATATATTGGCCTGTAGTTCTCTTTTCTTATGGTGTTTTTATCTGGCTTTTGTATCACGTAATGCTGGCCTTATAGAATGAATTTGGAGGTTTTCTTTCTGTTCTATTTTTTGGAAAATTTTTGAGATGAATAGGTATTAACTCCTCTTTAAATGGTTGGTCGAATTCACCTCTGAAGCCATCTAATCCTGGACTTTTGTTTTTTGAGAGTGTTTTGATAACTGATCAGTTTCATTGCTGGTAATCAGTTTGTTCCAATTCTATATCTTTCTCTTCAGTATTGGTAGGTTATGTTTCTAGGAATTTATCTATTTTTATAGGTTGTCCAATTTATTGGCATATAATTTTTCATAATAGTCTCATAGTCATTTGGATTTCTGTGGTGACAGTTGTTAGTTCTCTTCTTTGTGATTTTGTTTGAGTTCACTCTTTCTCTTTCTTTTCTTTTGATGTATCTAGCTAGCAGTTTATCAATTTTGTTGAGCTTTTCAAAGAATCAGCTCCTGGCTTCATTGATCTGTTCCAATATGTTGTTTGTTTTGTTTTTAATTTCTTTATCATTTGTTTGTTTACTAATCTTTATTATTTCCTTCCTTCTGCTGGTTAGGGTTTTGTTTGCTCTTCTTTTTCTAGCTCCTTTAGGTGTAAGTTTAGGTTGTTTATTTGAGATTTTTCTTGCTTCCTGAGCTAGGTCTGTATTTCTGTAAACTTCCTTCTTACACCTGCCTTTGCTGTATCCAAAGGTTTTGGACCATTTGTTTTTTCATTCTCATTTCTCTCCATGTAATTTTTTATTTTATCTTTGATTTCTTGGTGGCCCATTCATTGGTCAGTAGCATGTTATTTAACATCCATGTATTTGTGCTCTTCCCAGATTTTGTCTTGTGGTTGATTTCTAGTTTCGTAGCATTGTGGTCAGAAAAGATGCGTGGTATGACTTCGGTGTTTTTGAATTCCTTGAGATTTTTTTGTGGACTAATATGAGATATATTCCAGAGAATGTTCCATGTGCACTTGAAAATAATCTGCATTCTGCTGTTTTAGGATTAAATGTTCTGAATATATCTGTTAAATCCATTTGGTCCAGTGTGTGAGTCAAAGCCACTGTATCTTTATTGAATTTATATTTGAATGATCTATCCACTGATATAAACAGGGTTTTAGAATATCCTACTATTATTGTATTAGTATTGGTTAGTTCCACTAACCAATTGGTTAGTTCCTTTATGTTTGTTATTTACTGTTTTATGTATTTGGGTGCTTCAATGTTGGGTGCATAAATATTTACTATTGTTATATCTTCTCATTGGATTGTCTCCTTTGTTATTATATGGTATCCTTCTTTGTCTCTTGTTAAAGTCTTTGTTTTAGTCTAAAATTTTGGATTAATTTTGGATTTTTTTTCTACAGAAAAGTCGCAAATATAATAGAAACAAATATTTCCTCATATCTTATATTACTATGGTACACCTGTCAAAACTGAAACAACAACAATATCATTAGTACACTGCTATTAATTAAAGTCCAGGTGTTATTTTGATTTTACCAGTTTCCCACTATGTCCTTTCCCTGTAGGATCCAAACCAGGATACAACTCTGTCATCATGTCTTCTTCGTGTACTGTGGTCTGTGACAGTTGCTCAGGCTTTTCTGGATTATCATGATGATGAGAGTGCTGAAGCGTATTGTTCAGATATTTTTAGAATGTCCCTGAATTTGTATTTTTCTAATATTTTTCTCATGACTAGACTTGGATTAGGTATAGAATTGTGGAAGGGAGTTGAACCATAGAGGTTAGGTGCCACTCTTATCATATCCTATCATATGGTACACATCAACATAATTTATCAACGGCAATGTAACCTTGGTCACTTGGTTAATGCAATATTTGCCAGTTTTCAGCCTTGCATTGGTAAAGATTTTGTTTTCTTTTTTCCTTTTTTGATTTTATTTTTATTTTTAAATGAAAATGTTTATTTATTTTTGAGAGAGAGTGAGTCAGAGCCCAAGCAGGGGAAGAGCAGAGAGAGAGGAAGACACAGAATCTGAAGCAAGCTTAAGGTCCTGAGCTGTCAGCACAGAGCCTAACACGGGGCTTGAACTCACAAGCAGTGAGATCATGACCTGAACCTAAGTCTGAGGCTTAACTGACTGAGCCACTCAGGCACCCCATTGTTTTCCTTTTCTACTCTATTCTTTGGAGCAAGCTGTTTAGTCCAGCTCACACTCAAAGGGAAGTGATAAAACTTCAAATCATAGAGAAGAGAGTATCTGTGTATATTACCTGGAATTCTTCTCTATGGAAGATTTACCTGGTCTTTACTTATTTATTCAATAATTTATTTATATCACTATGTATATCACTTATGTATGTTTATTTTAATTTTATTTTTTAGATTAGATCTACTTTTTTAAAATTGTCATTTGTCTGATATTGCTTTGCCACAATGTCATCTATAGACATCATACTTAAACATTTAAAAAATATTTTTACAACTTGTCTTTTAAATTATGAAGAATCTTGGGGCACCTGGGTGGCTAACTTAGTTAAGTGCCTGATGTCAGCTCAGGTCATGATCTCACAGTTTGTGAGTTCAAGTTCCACATTGGACCCTGTGCTGACAGCGTGGAGCCTGGAGCCTACTTCAGATTCTGTGTCTTCCTCTCTCTCTGCCCCTCGCCCGCTCACTCTCTCTCTCTCTTTCATAAATAAATAAATAAATAAATAAATAAATAAATATCTTGTTTAATAATATTGAGATGTTGTCATATTGGGGGGATTATTATCAACATATTTTTTATATCCTTTAATCATCCTCTAATATTAGCGTAAGTATAAATAAGTTAAACATATTTTTTTATTATTTTAATGGCTACACTAAAATAGTAATAAGTATGTTTGATGTATTACAAATTAGCCATTATTATATTGCTTTATTAGTAATGAATTGCTTATATGTTCCCACAGTTTATAAGATGATTCCACTGGATATAGATGATAGGATAAACTTTTTTTCCCCCTTCCTTTCTGTACTTTTAGAATTCACTGTATTTTGTTCTGGCCTGCACTGTATTTGATGAGAAAGCTATGATTCAGATCTTTTTCCTGGCTGGCTTCAAGATTTGTCCTTATCTTTGATTTTCAGTGTGTTATGATTTTATATGCATATATTCTTTTTGGATTGCTCTGAGCTTCTTGGACATGTGGTTTGTTGTCTTTTATTAATCTGGGAAAACTCTCAGACATTACTTCTTCCAATAATATTTTGCCCCTTTCTCTTTCTTTTTTTCTTCTTACTCTTAAATTACATATATGCTAGTATATTAGACCATGGCCAACAGCGATGCATTCTGTTTGTCGTTCTTGTCACTTGCTTGTTTTATTTTCTCTGTTTATCTTTCCATTTCAGTTTGGATAAATTATAGTTCCTGTCTTCAATGATTCTTTTCTTGCCATAGCAAGTTTGCTAATTAGTCTGTCAAAAGAGCTCTTCATCTTTAATAAAGTCCTTTTATTTCTAAAATAAAATTGACATTTTCTTTTAAAAAATACTTTTGTGTCTTTTTTATAAAATCCCTCTCTATTTATGCATGCTGTCCATATTTTCCACTAGAGCTTTTCACATATTTACCAATCATTTCATAATTCTTGTCAGATATTTCCAACATCTCAATAATCTCTGTTGTTTGCTTTGTCTCTTGTTAATGAATGTTTTCCCTACTTGCTTTTTTGTGTGTCTCACCATTTTTGATTCAATGATGGACAGTGTGTATGGAAACCAGTTGAGATTGAGGTAAATAGTATTTATGCCCCAAATGGGCATATCTTATCTTCTGTCATACTGTTACTGTGGGGGATTGAGTCAGTCTAGGAAGGAGCTGAGCTGCTTTGAATTTCAATGTTGCTATAATTATCTTCAGCAGACACTCACTTCAAAATTGTTTTTCCAACTGTGTGCAGCTGCTCCCATGTGGTTAGTGTGAGACCTAAAATGTTAAAGACTTTGCAGCAGTTATGCTCCGCCCCTTACTGAAGTATTCTTGATTGTTACTCACGGTGATTCTTGCAAGGATTTAGAGAAGATGCATAAGAATCATAAGGCTGCTGTAACAAAGGACTACAAACTGGGTGGCTTAAAACAAAAGCTATATATTCTCTTACAGTTACCGGAGGCTAGAAGTCTGAAATTAAAGTGTCAGCAGAGTCATGATTTCTCTTAGCTTCTCTGGAAGAATCTGTTCCATGCTTTTCTCTTAGTTTTCGATGTTGCCAACCATCTACACATTTCTCTGCTTGTAGATGCATCACTTCAATCTCTGCCTCCATTATCATGTAGCAAACTCCTTGTGTGTCTCTTTTCTTGTGTCTTCTCTCCCTATGAGGATACCAGTAATGTTGGATTAGGGTCTACCCTAATGAACTTCCTCTTAACATGATTACACCTGCCAAGACCTATTTTCCAGAACAGATCACATTCCCAAGCATTGGAAAGGAGGGTTTAGGTCTTCGACATAGCTTTTGGGAAACACCATTAGATCTGTAACAGGAGCTCCTCAGTTCTTCACCAGCCTATTTTAGGCAAGTGCTGAGCACCTGGTGTTTGATACAGATCTTTGTCAGCATTGTCGCCCACTCTGCAAAGCGGGTGCACTCTGCCTTGTATTTCGGGGAGCCAAGCAAGCCAGAAACAGCACCACCCCAGTAGCAGCAACATCTTCTCAATGCCATCGCAGGATCCTGGCCCCTCAGGTTTTCTTAGACTTTTGCCATAAGCAAAACACTTTTCTTGTCCCAGTCAGTCCCTCAGCTGCAGTGGCTGGGCCTTAGAGCAGCAAGGGTTTTTATTCTTCACCTAGCAGCCTCTAGCTCCGGATTTACACGTGAAAAGGGGGTGGAAGTTGCATGGGCTTTTTGCATTTGAGCCACTGAGGAGAACAGGAGCCCTCCTAGGTCTTCAGCCCTGACTTCAATCTTTCTCATGAGTACTGGGTGGACGCTCATGGAGAATAGCTGGTGACTGACTATGGACTTGTGTCTGGGGTTCCCAGTATCCCACATTCAACTTTTAGTTATTTATTTTAGCTGTTTCTTTCCTGCCAGGTCACTTTTCTTCTCCTGATGATGAAACTATGTGTCCCATCTTTGGAACTTAGTTCACTTGGTGTTCTAGTGACCTCAGGACTCTGAAAAACTCAAGGAAAGAGAGGGTTCTGTAGATTAGAAGACTTTTTATAATGGTTGGGAATGAGAAAAATGTTCCCCGCGGCTTTTGGTATCCAAGAGGAGGCAGAACTCCATTTATCCACAGATTAACATCAGTTTTGTTCACATATTCCTGTCCGGGTTTCATTTATTATTTCTGGTCAATTTACTATTTCTTGAAGATCATCATTCGGAATTTATTGAAAACATACTCATAGTAAATTATCTTTCCTATTGCAGAATCTGGTATCAGTCACATTGTTTCTTTGTGAACAATTTATTTCTTAGCTGAGGAAAATTTAGTTCCCACAAGTATCACTGATACTCTAAATTTACTAAGAAATATTTGTCTGGTTTGGACTGTTATAACAAAAATACTACAGATTGGATGGTTCACAAACAAAGAAAAATTTATTTCTTACACTAAGGTCAATTCACAGACCGATTTCATGTCTGGTGGTCAGGGCCCACTTCCTGGTACACAGACAGCTTTCTGCTGTGTTCTCACAGAGAAGAAGTGGGCAAGACAGCCCTCCAGAGTGCCTTTTATAGGGACACTAATCCCATTCATGAGGTTCTCTGCTCTCATGACTTAAATACTTACATATCATCACACAAGGGATTAGGTTCCACTGTATGAATTTTCGAGGACACAAACATTCAGTTTACAGCAACATCTATGCTTGAGATATGTTTTGTAAATCTGTTTGAGAATCACTATGTAACATGATCTGAGGATTCATGACTTACATGAATTTTGGAGATTTCTCAGCCTTTTTATTTTGAATACTGTCTCTCCCCCATTGCTTTTCATTGCTATTTCTGAATATTTTGTGGACATATTTTATAGGTTCTATTTCTATCCTTCTTTTTTAAACTTCCTTTACATATTTTAACTTGTTAGCTTTCTGTGTCAGTCTTAACTTTCAGGATAAATGGATTTGGTTCTTTTTAATTTTTTTAATATATATTTATTTTTTGAGAGAGGGAGAGAGAGAAAGAGAGAGACAGCATGAGTGGCAGAGACACAGAGAGAGAGGGATCCACCGAATCTGCTGAAGCAGGCTCCAGACTCTAAGCTGTCAGCACAGAAGATCATGGAGATTATGATTTGAGCCAAAGTTGGACATTTAACCAACTGAGCCACCCAGGTACCCCTGTTTGGTGCTTTTAAAATTATTTTGTTATTTTTTTTATGTTCTGATTAATTTTCATATCTGTGATTATTTAAGCTTGCTTATTTATGGTTTCTAACTATGATTTTATTAACTGAGATTTTTTGGTGTCTTGTTCTAATGTTTATGATTACCGCTGAGTCTTGCTTATGATGGATTATTTCTTTACATGTTTTGTAACTTTGAAATGTGATTTCATATTACTTAGGGCTCTTGCCAGGGGAATCCTGTCTGGATGAGAATGAGAGAGTGTCCTTCCAGATTTATGTTTGTTTACTGCCAGGCACCCTTGGGGCATAAGTAACTAGAGATTAGTTTTATATTATAGTTTTCCCTTATATATCCTAGACAAGGCAGATAACATAATTTGAAAAACAAGCCTGGAGTTCTTTAATTTTTTAAGTATATGTTATGGTTGTTGATTTAAAAAATTAGGAATAAAGGAGACATTTTCCTTAAAAAAAGAATATCACAGGCATTATTCACCCAATAAATGTGTATGGAGCAATGACTAACATTCACATCATTATGTTCCAAATATGGAGAGTAAAATAATATTACAGCATTTGCCTTTGAGTAATTTACCATAGTGTAGACAAAAAAATAAAACAAGTACCCAATAATTGTAATGCAGACAAATCAAGGCTGTAAGACACCATTATAAAAAGGATTCTCAAAATGAAGAGGGATTTCATTTCTCTATTTAACGTTCTTTATTCTTTCCAATTGTACAGAACTGAGAATTCCTATATGCCTAATGTGTATTAGGCAAAATCTCTACCACATTTTTTTCCACTTTTTAGCCTTTAGTACAACCTTCTAATGGGATTTCAGAGTTCATAATATGCATACAAAACTGTATGTAGATATAAAAATTCAGAACAAATTGCATAGAATGAAAAGAACTGAAAGTAGGCTAAACGCATGAATTACCATTAAGTCACAGTGACCTCTGACTTTGGGTACACTACTCTCTTTAATGAACAGCCCCTCACATAGAGCAAAACTCTTCTAAAGCTGTTTATACTTTACACTAGTTGGCATGTAAATCATAGGTATACAACATATTAGTTTGAAGCACCAAGATTGATTTTGGTTTCTTGCACTGTTGTTTGTAAGAAATATATGTAAGAATCAAATATTAGCTGATTTTCAATGGGCAATTCAATATCTGTTCCATAAATAATGAAGTCATCGTGACAGGAATATACTTAGAAACTACTGAGACCCCAATTGCTGGATCTGTATTTTGCATATTGCTTTTTCTGCAGGTTTGATGGGAGCTTATTGAGGCCTGGGTGCCACAGGAATTTTTCTAATGCTGATAATCTAAGTCAGCAGTTTCCAAATGGGAGTCTCTTATAATAATCCGGTAGAATAAGTTGTCCCCAAAATAATGAGCTGTCCCAGTAAAACCTGAGGTTTTTGATGTTGAATCTGATAGTGTTGGCCATTTTTGGGACAGGAAGCGGTGTCCATGGGCATTAATTGCAATAAGCTCCAAAATGCTGTACAAGTATTGTTTGAATTCTCTTTAACCACAAAGATGTTAAAATTGCAAACATCTACTCTTGGTATTTCCTATTTCCATTTACTGTTTTTTTTTTTTCCTCTACAGTTTTCACCATTGATATGCTTTAAGCTTTACTGTTTCGTTAGTTGCCCACTACTAGAAAAAACACTCCATGCAAATAGAAGTTTTTCTGTGTTTGTTCACTGTGCGTGAAGGAGGTTTGGAGGCCACCATCATTTAATTAATTCAGTCAACTCATTTTTATCAACAGTCAGCAAGTCTGATTATTCCACCTGGAATCAGACATTCACACCTTGGGCATCCGGAAAAGGCCTGTATGGAACACAGGCTTCCTAAAAGAATGGAGTATGAAACAGAAGGAAATGGAAAGTGTCTAACTTACTACTACTCTGCGAAATAGCTTCTAATGATCTTCATGATATCAAAAAAGACAGAGAG
Organism: Hyaena hyaena; assembly: GCF_003009895.1. Lineage (NCBI taxonomy): Eukaryota > Metazoa > Chordata > Mammalia > Carnivora > Hyaenidae > Hyaena > Hyaena hyaena. Next base: position 515,670 of record NW_024081714.1, on the reverse strand, counting down.
ATTCAGGGAGATTAGGAAATGTGTTCAAGGACACAAAATGATAATCTGATAGAAGATGAACATGTCCCTAAATTCTCAGATTCATACATACTTTTTTTAACAACCAGACTAGATCAAATTTCCCCAAAGAATATTTCCTTTCATTTGAGATCATGCATGGCATCATACTTTGGCCCAGAATTAAACATCACAAGAGAGGCTAGGCACAAGAGAAATATCTAGAGTTTTTAATATAAAATTCAGATTAGAATGGAATAAAATATTCATCTGATTCATCTTTCTTGGACAAGTAAAATGATCCAGTTTATAAAGAAAGTAGCAGAAGATGATTAAATGAATGCACTGTTTATTCTGTCTCCCAGAGATGTTTCCTTTTTTTTTCTTTTATATCTAGATAAAATTTTATTAAAACTATAATCAGAAACTGATTATTTGGTATCAGAAACCCCTTCTAATATGTAGTACAATAAATTTGGGTTATAATGACTGCCAGAGACACAAGCCTTCTTTATTTAGAGAAAAACACAAAGCTTTCAATATTTCAAATACATTTCAGACTTAATTATTAATCTCAATTTTATATATAATATGTCAAGATACAAGTCAATTAAGAAAATATGTGATAAATTCAGTAGACCTGGATTATTTGGCAATATAATAAAATATTCAATATATGTCCTATAGCATAAGTTTTTCAGAATAATATTTAATATTCTAAATTGTCACAAATTTGAACTGAAGTCCACTAAATTTATCAGTTCAATGACATTTTACACTCAAGGTATTGCTCTTTGTCCTATTTAGCCTGGTGGACAGTATTTTCAACCCACCACTGTTCTGGCCATATGCATTAAAACTTTGTTAGAGGCTGTGAATAATCACTCATCTTTGATAAAGAGTTGATGATACGCAAGAAATAAAGAGTTGCAGTCAGGTGGATCATGAAAAAAAAAACATACTTTCAAAAAGAATCTCTAATGGTTTGCCTGTTGAATCTATTGCTAGCTTTTATAATTCTATATGCTCCCTATTTGAGACAATACCTTAGTTGACAGATGAAGGTAAAATATTATTGAAATAATGAGTACTTGAAACATTTAAGTCATTAGGAGATCCTGAAGTGTTTCTGCATCGGAGGTCCTTAGGACCACTCAACTATATCCTGCTAAAAAGTAGACACATTTTGAGAATCTCAATCTAGAACTTGGACTATATAAAAGAAAGGGTGCTTGTTTTACCTTCAGTTTAAACACTCCATGCCTGAATATTGATTTTTGTATAATTCAGCGTTTCCAGAGTTTCACTGTAGAGTGAAATTGGGGTTTTGTTTCACTAGTGAATAGATTCAAGGATACCAAGGGCAAAGAGACATCTGATAACAGAGCTAAATATGCACTTATAATACACAAATCTACCTCCTAATCGCATGAGATTGCATAAAGTCATTAGGCTATCTTTTCCATACCCATATAGGTGAATTATGCTTTCTATGTAGAAAATGCCTCCATGAACTCAGTTATTTACAAGGAAGCCACAAGTAATAGCATATTCCCTAAAACAGCATCAGAAGAACAATATTTAAAAATATTTTTCATTTATTTTTGAGAATTCAATCACTCAATGTTAATTAAAGAAATCTGCTTATTTTTTAGGATAAAAAATTCTAAGTATCTTTTAACATATGCTTAAAATAGTCACTTGAAACTGAGGAGAAAATGGGGTGCCTGGTGGCTTAGTCGGTTAAGCGTCTGACTTTCACTCAGGTCATGATCTCGCGGTTCATGGGTTCGAGCCCCGCGTCGGGCTCTGTGCTGACTGCCAGCTCAGAGCCTGGAGCCTATTTCGGAGTCTGTGTCTCCCTCTCTCTCTGACCCTTCCCTGCTCACGCTGTCTCTCTCTCTCTCTCCTAGAAATAAATAAAAATATTAAAAAAAAAAAGAAACTGAGGAGAGAAAACAACAACTAAGATTGAGACAGCATCAGCAGTGTATAGATTCTTATCTATTTGTTCAATCTAGACTAGAACTCTTCCTGCAAGAAACTTTTGAACTGAATAACTTGGGGGCAACGTAAAATGTACTATCAGTGTCTGAGGCAGCAGTAAAGTTGCAGCTTACTGAATTTTGCCTGTAGTCAAGTGAAGATAGAACAGGATTGTTTTGTATTCCAAATATAAACACAGCAGTTATCCCTGTCAGCACTTGCTATTTGGGTCTATATGCGGTCTTCCTCTCAAAACTCAAAGCAATTTTTCTTGCTGGTTAGTCATTTTTATGCATTTACAATTTGGAATACCAACAACGTTAAAGCAGAAGTTCATGTGTTCTATTTATATCATGAATGTTTAAACTATCCTCCAAAATAATCTATGCCTTTAGAAATCAGAATAGTGGTTACCTTATAGGCTAAGCAGGACCTTGGAGATCCCAAGGCATTTCTGTGTTCAGGTACTCATTCATTCCTTGATCTGGGTCTAGAAACAAAGATGGGCTAAGGTTGAGAACATTCATCAATCTGTGCGATTATGTTCTCTTCACTTTTCTGTATGTATATTTTACTTCGCTAATAAGTTTACCCAAAATGGAATCAGGATTTTTGCAGCTATTTTCTAAAACACAAGTCAAAGGAGGACAGAAAATTAGATTTCTTATTCATGTTAGATCATACTGGGATATTTTAATAATATAAAAGCAATAAGACTGATGCAAGATAAAGTGATATGGACAATACAATATTAAATGTCAACTGAACTGCTGCATTATCCTCTTTTTAATTTTTAAAAAGGCTAAGGCTAGCATGAGAATAACCAGTGCTTGAGAATAACTTTATAATTTATGACCCAGTGCAACATTATTGTCTGATAAATCTTCCTTACAAGAGGAACTTACAGTTCTTTTAAGGAAGATTTATCAGTCAACAATAACAGTTATTACATACAATTTTAGATAGTCATATATACATTATGATAAAGAATTAGATATGTAATGCTATGATATAGAAATATAATTAGATATACAATTATATAAATTATTTAAGTAACCAGAATCATTATTACTTGTTGATAGCCCATTTTGAAGATTCTATTTTCAATATTGACATATCTCTTGTATTAACTAGGATTTAATATAATTTATTATTTTTGAAGTCTATTTATGTAACTACATTAAAACTCCATATTCAAAATACTTAAAATTATTAAGCCAATGGGCGTGCCCGAGTCGCTCAGTGGGTTAAGCTCGGACTTTGGCTCAGGTCATGCTCTCATCCTTCCTGAATTCAGGCCCACAGACTGGCTCTGTGCTGACAGCTCAGAGCCTGGAGCCTGCTTTGGATTCTGTTTTCCCTCTCTCCTCCCCTGTCCACTCGTGCTCTCTCTGTCTCTCAAAAATGAGAAAACATTAAAATTTATTTTAATATTACGCCAAAGATTTTAAAGATACTGAATTATTTGGTGATAAACATATCTTTTTGTACTGATGATGTCAGAAGATAAAAATGCACAAAAATTAGGAAATCTGTCAGAAGTCCCACAATAAAAGAACAATCCAGTTGCCTACCATCCTATCATAATTTCTCAGTGAGCATGACATCATTCATTGATCAATGATATGAACATTTAAAAAATTTTTTAATGTTTTTATTTATTTCTGAGAGAGAAAGAGAAAGAGAGAGAGACAGCGCTAGCAGGGGTGGGTCAAAAAGAGAGACATACAGAACCCAAAACAGGCTCCAGGCTCCGAGCTAGCTGTCAGTGCAGAGCCCTATGGGGGGCTCGAACCCACGCACCGCGAGATCATGACCTGAGCCCACGACCTGAGCCGAAGCCGGATGCTTAACTGACTGAGCCACCCAGGTGCCCCAGTAAGAACATTTTAAAACCAGAACCAACTCTTCCTAAAGTAACCCCAAGACGGAAATATCAGGAAGTTCCACATTCTGTGCGGGCAAGGGGGTCGGGAGGGATGCATTATTCTTTGTTCCAGCTTTCTGGCCAAAAATATTCTTTCATCATTTTCCCCCTTAAACTGAAGTCCTCCAATTGCCTATCTACACCAAAAACTTTCTCAGGTAGCACTTGGCGGATGGACATCACACTCCGTGTTGCTGACCACCACAGTAACAAACCCTTGCGGGAGAGCAAATAACAAGATACAATAATTCGAGTGAAGTGAGATTACGAGCAAATGTTAAAATTGTTCAGTCACCGATCTGCGTTCCGCGGGATTATCAGGCACGGAAAACCCGCTGCTCGGTTTCTCCGCTGCGTCGTTCCGCACATCTGCGGCGGCTCTAAGCTTCCCGGTGTGTTACACCAGCAGGCTCGTAGCAGCAGCCGCTGCAGGGCATGGCTGCATGGCCTCTCCAGGGTCAACACACCAAATTGCCAGAAACGAGGACCGGATGGGAACTAGAAGCTTGAATTTTCTTTCCGGAGAAGTAAACAGTACGTAGCCTAGAATTTTTTTTGTTTTGTTTTTCTTTCTTTCTTTTTTTTCTTTTCCTCTCCATTTAAAAATACAGATGAAATTTAGCTGCTGGAGCATTGCTCAATCCCCCACCATCTCAACGAGTTCATACTGTGTAAATATTGTGATCTTAATAAATAAATACTGAAGCACAGCTGGCGCCGGCAAGATATCGCTGTTAGGTTGCTGTGGCCCTGTTATCACCCGTGGGTGTTGCTAATTATTCTCAGAATTGAGGCTCTGGCACAGGAGGGGAAAGGAATGCAGAGGAAAGTCAACAGAGGTTGAAACAAAAATAAAACATTGTTTGTTTCGGTCCATAGCAAGGGCATTCCACCCTTGTGAAAACCAGAGATACACGTAGCGTCGGTATGTGAGTTGCTTTTCTCCGGGAAAATGATTTAACAACACTATTTATTTCAGCCCTTGATTGCATTTCAGCTATTTAATATTCACACCGCTTGTTTGTAAGGGCAAGAGGAGGTAATTGGGGTGTTCAAAGGATAGCACTGTGAACCTGAATGTCTTCAGTGAATGAGTTTACCAAGAGAAAAGATTCCTTTTTTCCCTCTTCCCTCCTGTTCTGGCAGGTGTGTTAATGACCTAGCTTTGCAAGTTGCACACAAAAGAGGCTCACTGTAACTGCCTTACCTTAAGAAAGGAGATGCAATTCAGACATGTTGTCAAACAGGGAAGAAGCTACATCTGAATTGCTACTTTCTTTTTTGAAAATGCCAAGGTTAATTTTTAATTGCTGGCAGCAGGGTAGACTTGATGACCACAGCATTCTACTTAGGTGGAGTTTGTGCTGGCTCATCAGATTACTGCAGCCTCTCAAGTCATGTGTTCCGACTTTCAACCCAGTGGACGAGCAGAGAGAGAACTGCTGAAGGCCTCTAGCATTATGTGTGCCGTTATGTTAAAGAGTCTACTCTCATGTACTGCTCTGGGCATTTCATTACGCAACAGGGAGGTGTGACTTCAGAAAGGGAAAATTATACCATAAGTACCCTTCGTCTTACTTCTGGCAACCCTTCTTTTCCAGCCTTTAACCTCCACCTTCTCTCCCACTCTGTTAGGAGTTAGAGTCTAAGACATGGTTTGGAGCCAACTGTTTTTGTGGCTCTCACAGGAGCATCTCTGTGCCCTAAAATCTACTACGGGCCTAAGACTGTTGGCAGTCGCCAGCTGCTTTATTCAAAAGTGTCTCAACAGGAAGCAGTACCTTCTAGGGGTTTTCTAGTTCAGGGTGGAGAAAGATCCACCACCTACTGAAACTTAGGGAAACGTCTGTCAGGCCTACTATGTTTAGAAGAAACTGTGTCGTCTCCTAGTTCTTATTCTTGCCTAGATTACTTACCCAAACCGTTCTCCATCTTATTCTGTGTCCCAAATACATTTACAAACCAGGTAATAAAGCTGTTAATGCCTGAAACAGATTGCATTTGTTTTGACTAATCCTATCTGAATGTTGTTTCTATTGTTGCCTCCTTGAGTCACTTTAATGGTAAAATGATATTCACTTCAATTAAAGAGAGAACACAATTAGCATCTGCGTGGTTCTCAGCATGACAAACACTGACTCCAGGGGCACAATTCAAAAAGGCAATTATTCACTAGTGGAATGTGTGCACAAATTGGGCAATGTACAATGTCTCCGGCTTGGACAGCACCTCTCTAATTTCCCTCAGGGCTTGTTTTCAATAATAGCAACCAATTACATCTCAGCCTGATTTTGATGACATCATCAAAATGAATATAGAAAATACGATGTTCTAGTACTTTGAATGATATTCCTGTGTTTCCCTTTAACATTTGAAACACCCTTTGGCATCCCCCTGAATTTCTTTACATAGTTTAAGGGCTTAGAGGTTATTTTTCATTGAATATATTGGCCTTGATCAATTGTCTCAATGATAGGCTTCATAACTTTTTCATATGAAAACAAGAAGCGCACCCTGCCAATTGAGATTTTCAGTGGATATTCATTTGCTACCACACCCGTAACCAAGGCTACAGACCTTTCTTTCCATGGTTTCCTAGGATTACGTCATGTATATCAAAACCATGTATAGTCATTGTCTCCTATTTTATTACCTGTTGGTTGCTGATAAAAAGCAATGGACTCAGCCACAGCATCACATATCATTATTTGAGGCATGTTGTCATTCATGAGCTATGAAACGGAGTTCTTGTTATTATTGAAACAGAAGATAAGACAAAATCCTTTACTAATTTGATGGCTGGCACACCATACTCTCAACTAATCTTAATGAGTCAGGAGCTAGAAGTCCTGTGGCTTTATTTCTGTCCTGTTTGCTTCTCTGGAATTAGAAACTGTAATGCACAAGTGTAGCTCGCCGGTGTCTCCTGGGAATTCCTTGCAGCCTTGTTTGGAGACAGGACTGCAGGCTGGAATCATTTTACAATTGTCACAAGTGAAGTGTGTTTGCTATCAAATACTATACTTCTGAGACAAGGAGAAGACTCCCTCGGGCCACTAATGTGTTTGGAATAGTTCATTAGTAAACACTATTCTCAGGTAAATTCACAGTAAAGCTGCCTTTTCCCCAACTCACTCATCCCTATGGATTCTTCCCTCACCATGTAAATAGAAGGACAATGACTGCTTTTTGCCAATTTAGTAACTAGAAGATGATTATTTGCTTCCAAATGGCCCCTTCAGCAAGGCTGCAGTCTAGTAGGAAAGTTTCCAACTAATTTCACATATGAGGCTCAAGGTTACTTTGTTGTACCAGAGTTTTGGGTTCTATCCCTATGTTAAAAGAGTCACTTTCATGTAAAGAAGCCAACTGTGGCAAAGTAAAATATTGCTTCGTAAATAATAATGAAAGAATAGGACAAACACATTATTAACATAAACTCTGAATACATTTGCCCAAAAGAATAGAAGACCCTTTTAGCTTTCACATGCTAAATTATTTTTTCAGTGTAGTTTTTTATAAGCATCATAAAGATTTCAATTGATGTTTTTCATTTGTTATCATAGACCTCTTGCCTAGATTTTATTCTTTTTTAATGTTTATTTAATTTTGAAAAAAAGTTTTTTTTAATGTTTTATTTATTTCTAGGAGAGAAAGAGAGAGACAGCGTGAGCAGGGGAGGGTCAGAGAGAGAGGGAGTCACAGACTGAAACAGGCTCCAGGCTCTGAGCTGGCTGTCAGCACAGAGCCCGACGCGGGGCTCGAACCCACCAACCGCGAGGTCATGACCTAAGCGAAAGTCGGACGCTTAACCGACTAAGCCACCCAGGCGCCCCAATGTTTATTTAATTTTGAAAGAGAGAGGACGAGCAGGTGAGGGGCAGGGAGAGGAGAGACAGAGAATCCCAAGGAGGCTCCACGCTGTCAGTGCAGAGTGATGTGGGGACTCAGTCTCATGAACTATGAGATCCGAACCTGAGTGGAAATCAAGAGCTGTTGCATAACTGACTGAGCCACTCAAGCACTCCTAGGTTTTATTCTTAAATCTGTACCTCAGGACACTAATATTAGTTGATTTTTCAAATCATGGTCATAATCATCATTAGAGTTTTTGAATGATCCGAGAATGCAGTAACTTGAAAATTTATTTAACATACTGTTCTCATTTGGCATGAGGTATCTTGTAACATTAAGAATATTATTCTTATTTTATCTAAGTAAATTTTTTTAATTATAGAGCAATCCATAATATCATAGAAGTGACCTCACAGGGGTCTTATAATTTAGATCATAACACGTCTCATATTTTAACTCCCCTCGTCCCCTCAAAACCAACAAAATAAAACAAAAAACAGGACTGTAAAACTGTATGTATTCATGTTCTTTATCACTAAGGTAGGTTTTCATACTTATGGAGATGTAATACATATTTTTAAATAACCACAGTTCATATTTGGCAATTTTTCTTATATTTTCACAGAACTGCATTACATTATTTTCTTATAAATTGTGTGAAATTTTCAGGTTGCATAATTATTGGTCAACTTCCCAGTCAAGTAGTACCTTTCTGTATATAATAGACAGACAGACACAATAAAAAGGCAATGAAAACAGTGCACAGTAAGACAAACAAAAATGTTATACAGTGATATACTACAAGTATCATGGAATAGAACATTCGGAATAAGGAGATAAACGTTCACCTGAACTGTGTCAAGAAAGCTTTCTTGGAGGAATGTTAGAAACACACTAAGAGGCAGAGAATATTAAAGGAGTGAGTGGAGGAGAGTGAGGGGAAAGAGGAGAATCAAAAGTTTCATGAGTAAAACCATGGTGGGATGGAAGCTGTTTTATGTGTTTATGAGACTTACAGCAGTTTGTTATGGCTAAGATCTAAGTTCACACACTGGGCGAGTCTGCGTGTGTGTTGGTGGGGGTGGAATGGGTGAGAATGAGTGGGTTCTTGCTAAGGAGAGTTGGAGAGGTTAGCTAGGGCCAGTTCACTAAGGACTTTTAAACAAGTGAAGAATCAGATTATGTTTAAACTGTAGTTAATCACTCCAGTAGCCTTGTGCAAGATGAGAAGCAGTGCCGGGAATTTAGACAGAAAGATCATTTAGGAGATTAGGGAAGAGACATATTCCCTAAACACATTCCAGCTACTAACAGCTGCATGCTGGGGGGCAGGTTACTTACCCTTTCTAAGCCTCATACTGATGACAATAGAGCAATTCACAGGTAGTTTTACATTTAAATGAGATAATTCATAGTCACTGATTAACTCAATAGATAGAACATAAGTGCCCAGGAAAGGAAGAGAGAATAGATTACTCTTGTTTAAAGTAGACTATTTAAAATATGATGATTGCGGGGCTTCTGGGTGGCTTAGTCGGTTAAGCGTCTGACTTTCGCTTAGGTCATGATCTCGCGGTTCATGGGTTTGGGCCGCGCGTCGGGCTCTGTGCCGACTGCCAGCTCAGAGCCTGGAGCCTGTTTCAGAGTCTGTGACTCCCTCTCTCTCTGACCCTCCTCTGCTCACTCTCTCTCTCTCTCTCTCCTAGAAATAAATAAAAATATTTAAAAAAATAAAAAAATAAAATATGGTGATTGGTTGGATATAGGCACTAAGAGCTAAAAGAGGCTCCAGGGGCACCTGGGTGGCTCAGTTGGTTAAGCATCCAACCTCAGCTCAGGCCATGATCTCACAGTCTGTGGGTTCAAGCCCCACATCCGGCTTTGTGCTGACAGCTCAGAGCCTGGAGCCTGCTTTGTATTCTGTGTCTCTCTGTTTCTCCCCTGCTCATTCTCTCTCTCTCTCTCAAAAATAAAGAAACATTATTATTATTATTTTTTAAAGATGCTCCAGAACAGATCAGCAGAACACCCTATGGGCCAAATCTGACCATTTACCCATTTTTGTAAGTGACATTTTATGAGACTAGAGCCACAGTCATTTATTTTCACATTGCCTTTAGCTACTTTCTCATTACCAAAGCTGAGAAATCATGATGGAGACCTCAGGACCTTCAATGCTGAAACTACTCTCCAGCCTTTACAGAAGCAAATTTGTGACTCCTGGCCAAGAACTGGCATTTATCATATTGGCAACTATTTTACAATTAGAAACTCAGTGTTCTAATTGTAAAAAACAATGAGCTCTAGGATCAGCAGTCATGCCTCCTGCAAGGCCAGCTTGCCCCTTATCCCCCCTTAGCAAGTCTCCCTAATAAACTGAAGTCTCAAAAATACCTTTATTTGTTGTCAAGTCTGATTTCACAGACTTGTGCTTTAGCGCTTCTAAGAAGGTACCGTAACCAACCAACCAACCAACCAACCAAACACCTCCTCTGGCCAGTCCTGATACCTTAATTCTATCCCTGAGTGGCCACAGGAATTGTGTTCGAATTTGGATGCAATTAAAAAAAAAAAAAAAGAACTTGAGTGTGCAAGCAGAGTATGCATACGGTACAGACTACTGCCTTTAACAACAATATTTATGACTTAGAGGTGGTAAAGAAGAGGTGAGGAAAGAAAAGAGTTGGGAGAATAGAAAGGAATCATGGAGAGTGAGAGAGCGGTGTGGGAATGAAAAAAAGAAGTGTGGAAACATCATTAGAGGTCTAGGAGAAGAGCAGAAAAAAGGAAAAACATGGGAGCAGGGATAGAAAGGCTACATATTTAAGTTTCTTCTTACCTTGGTTTGTAACCCTTTCTGTTAAAATGTTCGTTTCACAGCCACCAGGAATTCAGAGTTGTTGGAGAAGAGGGAGCGGACATCTATTTTCACTTGCCTAGGAATAACTAGCATTCGCCTTTTCAAAGAGATTTCTAATGATTCAATTTATGTAGTGCTCAACTATGAAATTTTAGACCCCATGTCAGGGAAATTGGAGTCATCCTACCTTTCAGATGATTACATCCCCAGGCCAACATTTAAGGATGACTAATGCAATAGAGCAGCAGCTTTTAATGAAGAGTGACAGTAATGATGAGGGAAGGTGGCAAGTCGGACTTTGGTTTCACAGAAAGGTGAATTTTTACGTAGGTCCACAACTTACTAGTTGTGTTACCTTAAGCAGTTACTAGGGTTCTCTAAGCCAACATTTTCATATATAAAATGAGGATAGAGAGGCCTCTCAGGGTAGTTATGAGAATTAAAATCAGCTGCTACATAAAGAAAGCGTAGCTTTGTAGATCTTGTCTGTAGTACATGTGAAATCAGTTGCAGGTTTTTCAATCTTTGCTGTGATTATCGTCATTAGCAACAATGGCTGATGTCTAACAGAAAACCAAAAAAAAAAAAAAGACTAGTTTCGCTGGCAGGAGACTTGTATATTCTTGAGTTTAGGGGAAAAAAATAAAACAATTGGAGTGCAGCCTTTTGGAAGTGAAGCAACACACCTCTTTCAATGTTTCACTGGAATCCACACTGCCCACTCCATCCACAGTTGCCTACAACTCCATGAGAGAGTACTTTTCTAGACTGCGCTGACGTAAGAAATTATCAATTTTCTCATTTAAAAAAAGCTGATGGAACAGTGACCCACTTAGGATCTGTAGTGAGCAAGCTAGTAAGATCGGTCATCCTGACAAGTAGAGCACTCTGACAAGAAATAAGGGATTTGGGTGCAAGGGAAGGATAGGAGTTTGAAATGACCATGAAAGGGAAATTGTATGTGCTCTGCAAGTTTTCCCATTTAAGCCGTCTGTGTGACTTCCTAGAAATTCACACCTCTGTAGCGATATAGCAAATGGAAAAGTGTTAGTTTCCAAATCTGTCCCCCTCTGAGGAACTCTCCTGCTGGGCTTGAGCTGACTGTTCATTTTAGGCTTCATTTACTATTTAGTCTTTGGAGGTCTTTTCAAAAGGAACAATGGCAAAGTTGATTTAGTTTTACTTGTTCTTAACGTATTCATGAATAAATAAAATTTTGGAAAACTGCAGGGCCACAGGAACAAAATAAACACTTTCAAAGACTAGGTCCAGGTTACATTAAAAATTCACATGTTTAGAAATTTCATTCAGTAGAATGATAGACTTATTTCCAAATGTCCCCATGTGATATTTTATCATTGCAAAATATTAAAATCCATTAGTTCCACCTCACCAAATCCTTACTACATTATTAATCCTACTTTACTTAAGGCAGAATTTGATGTACCTGGAAACTGTGATTATCCCAGAATTTTGGCAAGTTAGTCAAAGGAAGGAAATTAAAAATCAGAGTCCTTGATTCCCAGGTGGTTGATTAGCTCCTAAGGCAGTATTACCTCTGCTAGAATCACTGTTCAATCTTAAAAACTTACTATTTAAAGAGCATAGAAAATCCTACAAATGGAATTAACAGGGCAAGACTGAATAGGTGTTCGATGGGTAAAGCATTTCGGGTCTACAGACAGTTATTAAGGCAAAGGCAGGACGAACTAGTAGCTGTATAACAAAATCATACATTTAGGATTCTTATAAGGAATATATTTAAAATAGCTACTCTAAGTGGTTTATAATAAGTTAGTTCACTTGGAAAAAGAAGTATAAATGAAGGTAGCAAGAACTTGTCTAAAGGTAGATTGAGGAAGTACAATACGACACTAAGTGATCAAGGACCAAGAGCAGGTCCACTTAGTTCTTGGTGGAAGTCATTAACACCACAAAACCTTGACTTGCTTTATAAAAATAACAGAGTAGTAGAAAAAAAAAAAAAAAACGACCATAATGAATGGCTAGCAGTTTGTAGAAAAGGGGAGTAAAGAGCTGAAAAACAACTCTATGTGGTAATAATTTGGAGGCCATTTAGCCATGATCACTCTGACAGTTACTGGACTGGTTTCTCTTAGTGTTGTACCACAGTCTACTTGCAATTCCAACATTTCAACTCCATTTTGTGAACCACATCCAGGGCAGAGGAGAGAAAACACGGGTGGCATATTTGGAGACTGTCTTGGCCCTCTATTACACATGTTCCCTAAATGATTCTTGCTAAGTAATTGGAATAGTCCAAATTATTATGGATTCTAGGGTCCTGGAGTGTGAATTCAAATACAGTGATTTTAGTATGCTGCAATGAATAGAAAAAATACAGTGGCATATCTGAATAAATACAGATTCTTGTTGGAAAAGTTAAAAAAAAAAACTTAATGAGATTTATATAACTCCCAAGTCAAATTATCGTTAAAGAAAATGAGTCTGTAGAAGTTCCTGGCTTTTTCAATCAGATTGCTACTGGTATGGCGTAAGAAGTGTAGTTAGCAGGAACAGTGAATGTAAGATATTTTTAGTGAACAAAAACTATTTTTCTTGCAGCAGTTTTAGGCTTTTTAATTAAACTTTTTTTATTTTGAGATAACTGTAGGTGCAAATGCAGTTGTGAAAAATAAGACAAATAAGACAGAGAATTCTCTTGCATTCTAGGCCCATATTCTCCCAGTGGCAAAGGCTTGCAAAATCATGGTATAAATAAGAATCCAATTATTGACATTGATTTAATCCTCTGATCTCATAGGTTTCCTCAGTTCTACTTGTGCTCATTTGTATATGCATATTTAGTTCTACACAATTTTATCACATGTGTATATACATGGAGTTACCACTGTCAAGATACAAACAAGTTCTATCACCATAAGATTCCTTTTTTGTTACCTCTTTATCAGGTTTAAAATAAATTGGAAAGGCAGAGAAGTCTTATTTAAAACACATACTGAATTTTAGAAATCAGAGTAGATATCTATTTAGGGGAAAGTGAAATATACATAGACATACCTGCTATTAAGTGGAAATTTTAAACATTTCTTGCTAGTTATTAAAGGATCATACAGAGTGATTAGGGATAAATGACATTTTCAAAGCGATTTTATTTACAAGTATTGTATTTACATGTAAAGATGCATTTACTTGAATTCATGCAATTCAATGAGTTTTGACAAATATATCTACCCATAAACCACCATACAATCAACATGTAGAACATACCCACCACCTAAGCAAATATTTATTCTATTTATTTCACTTCAGATTTGTTTTGTGTGTACTAGAACTTCCTATAAGTTGATTCACACAGTATATACTCTGTTGTGGCTGACTTTTCTAGCTAATGATAATCTTCTTGAGATTCATCCCTATTTACATATGTATAATTTATTTATTTTTATGGGTGGGATAAATTCCATTATATTCATATGCCATACTTTGAGTTATTTTTTTATTATTGTTATTGTTGTTTTGGTTTTATTTAAATTCCAGTTAGTTAACATACAGTATAATGCTAGTTTTAGGTATACAATTTAGTGATTCAAAACTTACATACGACACCCAGCATTCATCACAAGTGCCGTCCTTAATCCCCATCCATCACCTATTTAACCCATACCCCACTCCCTGCTCTCTGGTAACCATCAGTTTGTTCTCTATAGTAAAGAGTCTGTTTCTTGATTTGCCTCTCTCTTCTTTCCCCCTATGATCTTTCATTTCTTAAATTCCACATATGAGTGAAATCATATGATATTTGTCTTTCTCTGACTGACTTGTATCACTTAACTTGATGCTTTCTAGCTCCATCCACATCATTGCATATGGTAAGATTTCATTCCTTTTTATGGATGAGTAACATTTTATTGTGTATATAAGCCACATATTCTTGATCCATTCATTAGTCAATGGCCATTCAGGCTGTTTCTATAATTTGGCTATTATGGATAATGCTGCTATAAATATTGGGGTGCATGTACCCCTTCAAAATGACACTTTTGTATATTTTGCGTAAATACCTAGTAGTGCAATTGCTGGATGCAAAGGTAGTTCTATTTTTAACTTTTTGAGGACCCTCCATACGATATTCCAGAGTGGGGGCACAAGTTTGCATTCCCAACAGTGCATGAGGGTGCCTTTTTCTCCACATCATCAACAACATTTGTTTTTTCTCATGTTGTTAATTTTAGCCATTTTAACAGGTGTGAGGTGGTATCACATTGTAGTTTTGATTCGTATTTCCCTGATGATGAATGACGTTAAACATCTTTTCATGTGTCTGTTAGTCATCTATATGTCTTCTTTGGGAAAATGTCTATTCATGTCTCTGCTCAGTTTTAATTGGAATATTTGTTTATTTGGTGTTGAGTTTGATAAGTTACTCACATATTTTGGACACCAATCCTTTATGTTATTTGCAAATATCTTCTTCCATTCAGTAGGTTGCCTTTCAGTTTTGTTGATTATTTCCTTCAGTGTGCAGAAGTTTTTTTTATTTCATTTTATTTTATTTTTATTCTGATGTAGTTCCAATAGTTTATATTTGCTTTTGTTTCTGTTGTCTCAAGAGACCGATCTAGTAAGAGGTTGCTGCAGCTGAGGTCAAAGAGGCTACTGCCTGTGTTCTCCTCTAGGATTTTGATGGTTTCCTGTCTCACATTTTGGTCTTTCATCCATTTTGAATTTATTTGGATGTATGGCGTAAGAATGTGGGTCCAGTTTCATTCTTCTGCATTCTGCTTACAGTTTTCCCAACACTGTTTATTGCAGAAAATGACTTTTTTTCCCTTATTGGATATTTTTTCCTGCTTTATCAAAGAGTAACTAGCCATATAGTTGTGGGTTCATTTCTGGATTTTATATTCTTTTCTATTGATCTACATGTCTATTTTTGTGTCAGTACCATCCTGTCTTCATCACTGGAGATTTTTTTTAAGTTTATTTATTTCTTTTGAGAGAGACAGAGACAGAGTGAGGGGGGGAAGGGCAGATAGAGAGGGAGAGAGAGAATCCTAAGCAGGCTCCACACTGCCAGCACAGAACCTGATGTGGGGCTCAAACTCATGAAACCTCGAGATCATGACCTGAACCAAAACCAGAGTCAGGCACTTAACCGACTGAGCCACCCAGGTGCCCCTGGAGTTTTGTAATATAACTAAAAGTCTGGAATTGTGATGCCTCCAGCTTTACTTTTCTTTTTCAAGGTTGTTTAGGCTATCCTGGGTCTTTTGTGGCTCCATACACATTTTAGGAACGTTTGTTCTAGCTTTGTAAAAAATGTTCTTTGTATTTTGATGGGAATTGCATTAAATGTATTTTAAAATTTATATTTAAATTAACTTAGTTTAATGTAATTTAATATTTTTAGTAGGCTCCAAAGCCAGTGTGGGGCCGAACACAGGGCCCTAAGATCAACTCACAACCCTAAGATCAAGACCTGAACTGAGATCGAGTCAGACATGTAACTGACTGCACCACCCATGCACCCTACATTAAATGTTTATTTATTTGGAATTGTTGGCCATTATGAATAAAGTTGTTAGAAACATGTGTGTCCAAATGTGTATGTGTGTGTGTCTGTTTGTATGTGTGCATATATTTTCACAGAGGGTGAATATTTTAAAAGATTGCCAGGAAGTATGGTAAATATATATATATATTTCTTTTTATGAGAGTCCTACCTGTTACAAATGAGAGTTCCTGCATCCTTGTCAACACCTGGATTTGTCATTAAAAATAATTTAGCCCAGGGGCGCCTGGGTGGCTTAGTCGGTTGAGCGTCCGTCCGACTTTCGCTTAGGTCATGGTCTCGCGGTTTGTGGGGTCGGGCCCCGCGTCGGGCTCTGTGCTGACTGCCAGCTCAGAGCCTGGAGCCCATTTCGGAGTCTGTGTCTCCCTCTCTCTCTCTGACCCTCCCCTGCTCGTGCTGTCTCTCTGTCTCTCCTAGAAATAAATAAAAAATATTAAAAAAAAAATAATTTAGCCTGAGTGTGTAGAGATAACTTATTACTTGTTTTTGTTTGTTTAACTTATTTTTGCTTTAGTGTAAATTTTCCTCTTACTAATTTTCAGCATCAGTTTATGGCCGATTGGACATCTGTATCTTTTTTTTATTTTGTAAAGTATTTTGTTACATCTACTTTCCTAATGTGTTTACTCAAGTCCTTTGTCCATTTTTAATTGAGTTATATAGTTTCTTAACTTAAATTACAATATTTTTGTATATTTTGATGCAAGACATTTTCCATTTAAAAAATCTTTAAAGGTTCTTAGAAGCCCCAAAATATGAATATATGAAATTTATAACCAAAGTAGAAGTAAAGTTTATGCCAATAATAGTGCAGCAGATGAGAGGTGAAAATTAAAGTATATTGTAAAGATTTTACAATTTATGTAAAGACATGTAAAGTTAGTTGAAGCTAGACTGCATATTTTATGATCCTATTCAAATGAAATGTCCAGAAAAGCAATCTTAGAGAGACCGAAACCAAATCATGCTTGCTTCAGCGAGAGGGGTTAGAAGAAGACTGACTGTTCAAATGATTAAAGGGCCTTTTGAGTTTAAAGGAAATGTTCTAATGTTCTAAAACAAGCTTATGACGATATAAGCTATTGGTATTGTATTGGATCTGTGATGATGTTAGATCAGATGTTAGACTTATCATATATATTTTGGTTCTTCTCCTTTTGAGCACATTGTAGGGATTTTTCCCAGCCCCTTGAAATTAAGTGAGGCCATGTAACTTTCACTGGCACGGCATGTGCTACCTTCAGAGAGAAGGCTTAAGAGCCAGTGTATGATTCACCATATCTCTTCTCTTGTGCTGTAGCAACTACCACACGATAGTTGGTAAAGCTGGCCACTTTACTGTGCCACTGAGCAAGGAGAGAACTCACTCAGTGAAATAGGGCACAGCTTCAGCTGATCCTCAATGAATAGGACTCTATCAGTAAGAAATCAACTTTATTGTAGAAATCTACTGTTTTGATATCATTTGTTACTGTATAGTCTCTCCTCTTTGAAAAATAGAGCTGATATTTCATGAGTGTTCATCAAATTATTTACAACAAACAAATAAGTAAAGAAGCTTAATATATTTGTATTCATTGACTAGAGCTACGTAACAAACCACCAGAAATTGAATAGCTTAAACAACCGAAATATATTGTCTCACAGTGTTCTAGAGGCAGAAATTTGAGATCAAGGAGTAATCATGATTTTCGGAGAGCTCTAAGGATGAATCTGGGGGTTCACTGGCAATCTATAGTACTCCTTGGCATATAAAAGCATCACCCCAATCTCTCCCTTTATTTTCACATGGCATTCTCCCTAAATGCATGTCTGTCTGCAAGTTTCTCCTTTTTGTAGGACACCATTCATATTGGACTTGGGACGCACCTTACTCCAGTATTACCTGATACTTCCTTATGGTTGCTCAGTGTATTTCTGAAAAATTTTGGAAAAGTAGGACCCATGAGGGTTTAGGGACAGGGCAGTGGTTCGGAGCTGGTATATAGTCTCAGTCACATCGCCAGTGGTGGACCTTACATCTGGTCTCACACAAAACCCATCTGATTTTGAACCAGAGTGTGATGGGAATGAGGGGAAATTTCGTAATTTGAATTTTAAATTGATGTGATTCTAGGGTGGAAGGTTTTATTTATTTCAACTTGTACTTCTCTCTGTCAAAGGTGGGGTTTGAGGATTGGAGAGTTTGCTTGGGCAACACAGCTGAGTAGAATTCAAGGAGGGAACTACAGTGTGGGTTGATTAGCAGCACAGTGTCTAATGCAGGCTTGTGTTCAAGTTGTGTCGTTTTGAACCAGTTCAGAAGCTTCTGGAGAAACCATGGAGGGATGATCCAAAGGTCTTGAGTCTATGTATGTCAGAAATAGCATGAGAAAGTCCTAGAGATGCAGTAACTGGCTTGAGAAGTGGCATCAAAAGTTCTGGAATTGTTTTTCTGATCAACTGCCTTTTCCCCCTAAAATAGGTAGTCACAGCTATGACTCACTAAAGTCATTCCAATAATTACATGAGATTGACAGGCATGACAGAGTTCTGAGACTAAGTCGTTGTTGTTGTTGTTTCCTCTACCATCTCTTCTTTTCTCACTGTACTGTTTGAATGTACCGGATATTGACCTAAATAGGTCTTATTTTAGGACACTTACTAGGCCTCTTTACATCAAGAGTAGTTTTCAAAGAGGTTCAAAGGTTCAGACAATCTGGGGCGCCTGGGTGGCTCAGTCGGTTAAACGTCCGACTTTCGCTTAGGTCATGATCTCACGGTTCGTGGGTTCGAGCCCCACGTCCGGCTCTGTGCTGACAGCTCAGAGCCTGGAGACTGTTTCAGATTCTGTACCTCCCTGTCTCTCTGATCTTCCCTGTTCATGCTCTCTCTCTCTCTCTCTCTCAGAAATAAATAAAACATAAAAAAAAATTAAAAAAAAAAGGTTCAGACAATCACATAAAAAATGCTGAAGTCTAATGTCAGGCAGTCATTTATGAGATTAATTGGAGAAATCTTTCTACACCTCTTCCCTCCAAAACTCTATCTAGAGAAGTATGAAATGGTATTGTTTGGGGCCTCCACCCTTTTTTCAAATTCGCAGCTGGCTCCCAAGTGCTGACCTGGCCTTAGATAAGTAATCCACTGTAGGTTTGGGGCCAAATTACCTCTTTCCTCTTGCCTTGACTCACCCATTTCATAGGTGAGTGCTCAACATTCCTCTCATTAGACTGGTAGAAGCCCAAAGCATGAAACGGTTTTAGAAGTTCAAGGAAAATACATAAGGCAGGCTTTACAACTCTCACTATTTCAAAGAGCTCTTGAGGCAACTTGTAATACATATTAATGTCATTTAAGTGGGGTCCAGCCCAACTTGTTCAAGATCTAAATGTAATTGTGGGCTAAACCCAATAAAATAATAAAGTGCTTTTCTGGTTGTCTTGATTTCCTGTGCAGGAATCCTCCTCCAGGGTTTGAGTAGCAGATTTTCTTATTTTGAGCAGGATTTGGGCATTACTGCCTTGTTAAGCCAATTACCACCATTAAACTTACACATGTGTAGCTCTTATTGCCATGCAAATTTACCACAAGTTCTAATATTCATCTTTAAGTGTTTTAAAACTAATTTTAAAAATCTGATAGGTATTTTAGATGACAATGTCAGTAATAAACCTACAAAATTAGCTTTTACCATGTTCTAACTTCCTATGGTTCAAGGAAAGAATTTCCTTTAAAAATAAAACCAATTACATATTTGTGTACTACTAATTCATTTTAGAAATGGAAGCACATTACACATAAACATAACAAATCCTCATGAAAATGATTGTATTTTCAAAATAAAAATAGTTACTGAGAAGAGTTGAAATGTTTTACTTATTTTTGAATAACTTCAATGTCTGGCGTAACAGAAAACAATGGGACTGTCATCATTGTCTCACACATGTCATTAGCCATCAGAGCAATGGCTTCATCACACACATGTTCTGTTCTGAAACAGTCCATTGTACACTTATAGGAGAATCAATGTAAAAGTGCAGAGGATGCATTATTATCATGAAATAGTTTTGACCTCTCATTTTTAGTTGTTAAACCTGACAACCTAACCGAGGCTAGGTGGCTTCTGTTTGGTGGCAGGTAATTTGAGAAGGGGGCAGCTGTAAGGCATTAGCTGCTATGACTTGCACAGCAGGTGGGGGCCCTGGACTGGCCACTATGAGGAACAGAGCAAGATACCAACAGCTTCCATATGATATCCTATTCAGTTTCTGGTAATGGGGATTATTAAACTCACAAAGTACGAGCAGTTATTTTACTTTCATGATCCACCAATTCTTAGTTTTATTAGAAAAATCTTTCTAATAAATTTAAAATATAATCCAAAGGAAAATTTCAAAATAATATGGAAATAACAGAAAAAATTAAAAAAAAAAAGAGATTAAGTCTATTGTGGTCTCCACCATCACTGAGATAATATTTAACATACTGATCTCTCAACAGCAATAGAAACAGTTTTAGGTGGACTTGAACCCTGACCTCAGAGCTCTGTAATGTATGTATCTTGTATGTACATAAATGCTTTTCATGGAAGACTGAGTTTATGGAAATATTCCTGCCCATAAGATGATCTCTGTGTTTCTACTACAAAAAATGTGATAATTATCCCATTCCTGGTTGAGAAACACTGGATAGTTACTTTTATTATTATATATAATGTCAATATGAGATAGAAAGTTGCAAATGTTTGTGAATGTGCCCAAAGACACACATGACGGATAGCATTAGATAATGATGTATACTGTATTTGGTACTCAGAAAATACCCAGAAGAAAATTATATGTGATACCAATTTAGGGGGGAAAAAGGCTAATGGTAGTATTAGTAGAAAGTTGGTGAGTTTTCCTCATATTAAAATTTGAATGACAGGTGGTCCCTTTCTGCATGATGTTCCTTCTGTGTGGACAAATATTGCAGGCTTGGGTTATCACCTCTCAAGTCATTAGTACATACATTAGGTTAATATCCCCAGAGGTATTCCTTCAAATAAGAGCTATATGAAAATGATTTATTAGATTGTAATTCCATGAAATTCAGCAGGGAATGAAGTAGAACAGGGAAAGAAGCCCTGAAAGGGTCTGAAATCACACAAAGTTTCAGAGGATCACTCTGGCCCCAGCATGTGGAGAAGCTTTGGAGACCAAGGAGGACACATCTCAAAGATGTCTTGATTGGGGCTCAAGGGGCAGGAGTATTTATGTTCCTGCATTTGACATTTGTTGGCTTCACCCCTGGTGAAACCAACTTAAGATACTTCCAGATACTCACAGTTGACTGTGCTAACAGGTAAAAACCAATGAATAAGGCCTCCCACAAGATACGGTGGTATGTCTTTCTGTTCCTCTTTAGGAATTATATGAGCAGAACCTTACAATATGCCAATCTTCACAAATTTGGACAGCAATGTGAATCTCTTTTCTTTGCTAATATTAACATACCAAAAGTGAAGACCCTGATGGTCTTCTGACTTCTGTTTTCTAACATCGCTCTGTACTAAGGCTTAAAAATAGTCAAGAAAGTTAGAAGCAGTAAAAATTAATGAAGGAGGCAATGAGACTCAGCCTTAGTTCTAGGTTCTTCTTAACTTGCTTACTATTGGTGTCAAATTAATCTGATAAAAGGAAAGTGGAGGTCAAAGTTTTGGCTCCAAATATATGTTTCAAAAGAAAATTAAAACAAAATATAATAAAATACAGCAAGGGACTCTGACAAAGCTATAAGGTCAAATAATACTTGAAGAGATACCCGTGAAAGTTAGATAGTTGAAGTTCTAACCATAAACATGCATTTTTCATGTTAGTCATTAATCTGTTGGTTTTCAGTAACCAGATATCTCACTCACTCCAGCATTGATAAAAAAAAAAAAAAAGACATTTACTATCTCATGGAATCTAAGATAGGTTAGAACTCTTGAATTTAAAATTATGTGTAGCAGGAATGTCCTCGGACCTTGGAAATAACTAGAATGAGGAACTTGAACCCCTTAGTACACTCGCCTCTCTTGTTTCATTTCTTTCCTCTCTTCTCCCTTTTCTCATTATAAACTGGTCTCCAAAAAAAAAGACAGATTCATCTTCAGTCAGGCATGACTGCAATCCTGCCCTCCACTCTACTAGTCCCCCTGTAAATTGGTGGATATGGTTCTAGGTGTGGGCAGTTCCTGTGAAGAGAAAGGAGGGTGCTGGACAGAGAAGATAGATAATAGGTATCTTCTTCAGTATTTACTGAATAGATAGAAAAAAACTTCTATGGAAAAAATAGGGACAAATAGAATAAAAAGTTGAAGCCAATGTGCAGAAAAATATTTTCTCCCTTCTTGAATTGAGTGCAGAAGGAAAAAAAAAATCACTGGGAATGGAAGTGTTTTCTTTAAGGTAATGTTACTTTTATTGTCTTGCAAACAATCCTTGAAGGAAACACGCTAATTTCTGAATTAGAGAATAATGTTTTCAACTGAAAGAGCAAGTTAGTTTAAGAACTAGAACACAAATGCACTGTGAATCTTATGAAAAAAAAAACTTGCAAAGCCAAGGGTCTTGTTATATTGATTTAAAAAAAAAAAAGGAAAGAAAATATGAAAGAATGTCATTCCCACTCAGTATAACATCCAAATATCCTGGTGTCATCATTAAACTTTGATTTCTATGGGAGCGAAATGATGCTGGTGAGAAAGTTTTCACAAAATAGTGGGAAAATACTTTGCCTAAAAAAGATAACTGCGCAAGACAAATAATAGAAAGGAGCACCCAGCTCTCTACTAATTTGAAAGAAATGATATTATTGTTGTGACATCATTGTGACAGATGAGAAAAGACAGAGGCTTAATGGCCCTCAAAGAAAAGTTGTGAGCCACTCCTCATGATCCTGCTGGAGTAAGATAAACATTGAGGTTCTGGCATTCCAGCTATTTTGCTAGAGATTAGAGGATAGAAAATTCTGTCATAATTGTAGTTATTCCATTAATACATTGACTGTACTCTTGGTTTGAATGGCCTAGGCATTCTAATTCTTATTTTAATCACTTGAGTACATTCATAAGTCATTCAACCAGTACTTCTCAGTATGATATAGAGATATAATAAATACATGGAATTTGAAGGTTGTAAAAGTTTTAAATGTCCAACTAGACTACCAAGGGAGAAATAACGTTTGTCCCTGAAAGATGGACATGTCTAACATATGGCCTTCCATACTTTCTGAAGTAGCTTATTACACTGTTAAACAGTTTTAATTTCTTACAAAATCTTCTGACATAGTGTCTCCAAACTTTCACTTATTGGTTTAGTCTTAGTTATGCCCTCTGGAGATAAACAAAATATGAACACTCTTCTATATATTACAATATTCCAAATATTTGCAAACAATTATTATAACCTGGTAAGTATTCTCTTCTCCATTCTAAACAGTCCCAATTCCCTCAGCAAATGCTGAGCTGGCTTAAAAATATCGCCTACAAACTCAGAGGCTCTCTTCTTCTAAATCATTAAACCCCTAAGCTAAACAATAAAGCAGCTATGTGCCTTCACTGAGAATACAGCAGGATTTTTCCTTCCTGGTTAATACAACTTAATATTATGCAAGTTATAAAACAAATCACCCTATTTTCTTTCACTGTCTCACTACTTTTTTTGGAAGAAGTTAATAAGTAAATGTTCTGAAAATCTTAAAATTTTCTCTATTTTGTTACATATAAAAACATCTTTTGACATGTTTTTGAAAAACAATTTTTGAAAGAAAATCCAGAATTTCCATTCATATATGATTTTAGTCGTAGATGACTGCTTTCCATTATTACAATCTTTTTGAACCCTAAGTCTGCCATTAATACATTAGTCATCCAATGTAGTGTCATCATCCACAAATCCACTTAATACATATTTTTGAGTGCTGATTAGTTATTAGATGTCATATTAGGTGCCAGTGATAGAGTGTTAAGGCCATGCCCGCATAGAAATTATATTATGGTTGGGGTATGAATGTGGTGTGCATATCTAATTTTAATTAATCTTTGCAAATCTCAGCATTCATTTCACTTGCTACTTCATACAGGCACATATAGTTCAGTAGAGTAACTATGATTTATTGTTTGAACTGGGGCGATTTTAAAGGGGTTTTATTAAAATCTATGCCTATGTAACATACATAAATTGGCAATATACCATTCATAATAAATAGTCATCTTACTTTTAAAAAATTAGAGACCCAATATCCTTTATAATTTTAGTTTTCAAAAAGTGGTATGTTTTTTGGTACTCTTCATATCCAAGCAAAGAATAAGTCTATCCATAGGAAAACTATACTCAGCACAGAAAAATTTTCATAAAACATATGATACAGCCTGTAAGCCAAAGCCCTTTTGAAATATAACATTTTGGTGGATTCTTTATTTTATATATATATATATATATAATATTTTTATGTATTTATATTTATATATTACATTACATATATATAATATGTTTTTATTTTTATTATATATGTATATATTTTATTATATATATGTAGCATTTGAAATTTCTCCTAGATCAGGCTTTATTATTAATACAATGACTATCTCATATTCAGTTAAATATGTAGTTCTCTAACCTGCCACATATATAATTTAAAAATGTCTAAGTTGAACCAACTCAAATATGATTGTGTTGCTTGAATACCAATCATAATCTTTGTGATTGTTAAAATTTGCTAAGTCTCAGAAGTTGTTTCACCAGAAAAAGCAGAGTTAATATGTTACTATTTCCTGTTAAGCTTTTGTGTCATTCAGGATAGCACTATTATCTGCAATAACTAAAACCATCCAATCTCAATGATTTTGCCTCAGTGTTCTATTTCGCTATATGCCCAGTGAAATTAATTAAGGGTATTTGTCCTTTATGTTTATTTAGTGAACAGATTTCCATGATTAACTATACAGGGAGAAGAGATCACTAAAATGGTTTGCAATGACAATTAAATGCCTGTACCTGCAAGCAACAAATGACACTTCCATTCATGTTGGCCAATTCGAGCACTGTACCAACTCCAAGGGAAAGTGTAATCCTCTCGCATTGCAAAAGGGAGAACTGTACAATTTATGATTAATTCAATAAACTCCAACAAGCCCCTTTTCATTAACAGCATATTGATAACTCTTAAAAATAATGTCCACAAGCACATTACTAATTGGAGTCAAGGATCCTTTAATCTTCTGGGTTAGATCATAGTGTTTTAAATCACCTTAAACAGACACATTTCATATATACAGGAAAATCAATTGGCACAAATAATATTTTGACAGAGTGACTATTCTTACAAAGAATTTATGAAAAAGGTGTCTGGGTGGCTCAGTCGGTTATGCACCTGACTTTGGCTCATGTCATGATCTGGTGGTTCTTAGGTTTGAACCCCTGGAGTCTGCTTCAGATTCTGTGTCTCCATCTCTCTCTGCCCTTTCCTCCCTCTCTCTTTCTCTCTCTCTCTCAAAAATAAATAACCATTAAAAATTTTAAGAATTTATGAAAATCATTTTTACTCTAATTAGAACCACCAGAGTCTCACAAACATACAAGTAATCAACTATCGGTGTATTTTTAAAGGAATTCTGGTAAATAAACAACAATTTTAAATCAACATAAATAGTGGTAAGGAGAAAGCAATGAAAGAATTAAATAAAAATGCAGGGCCCATTTATTATTGTTAAGTGTTATGAACTATTCATGATCATAAAACACAGGAAAAATATGTTTTTATTGCTAAAATATTTTTACAGAGTTCTTATCAACCTATCAGTTGCTAGTTATTACAAACACTTTAAAATATAACTAATGTAATTTTGCTATTAGAATTTTCCATACATTCTTGACCACTTTTACTTGAAAAAAAAGAAATTTGGGACACATAACATGTTTCAATTTTGAATTTTTAAAAAATATGTATTGCTAATGGCAAAGAAAAAGCCTTTTTTTAAGGCTTAATTATTTGGCTACTTTATGATAAGTGTACTAACACATTTTTTTTTCTTGAGAAAAATACAAACAAAAACGAACCTCACATAATCCCTATTGAAAACACCTTTATTTCTTTAAGGTTCCATATCAGCCTCTATTCCATGAATGTTTATGTTTGTGTGAGCGTGTGTATATATCCACTAGCATAAGGCCTCAAGTATGAAAAGTCAATGATAGAAAATAAAAATGCATATAAATGAATCTGTGGGAAAAAAGGCAATAACTAGGTAAAATGACGTATACACAAGAGAAATCAAAATGCATCCCCTCGCTGGATTTAATAAGCAACTATTTCCCATATAATAATAGTTGAATAACTATCAATCATATTTTCTATTTTATGTGCTTTTGTAAAAATAAGAGTTACATTTCTGCTTTGGCCAGCAACAGAAGACAAAAGAGTAAAAGTAATTAAAATTATATTTTCCTTGTAGACAAAAGATAATTTGATACAGGAGTATAGCTTTGATTTTTAAAACACAATACTAGATTTTGGATAAAATGAATTTCAATATGTCAACACAACCTCCAGAAAAGTATTTTCAAGTAAGTTCAAATATTATATGTGATACTGTTTTATTAGCACCTTTTTTTTTGCCATGAGGCATAAGAATGAATTAATATAAACATAGGAAAGAAATTTCATCAAGATAGGCAAATTGCTAGGGGAAAATACTGCACTGCAGATGTATCAGTTATTTTGCTGCTCATGTTTTCTAAATGCTTTTGCTTAGAAATAGAATTCAGTGTTATTAATTTCTTTCTGTGCTATATAGACAAATTTGTAACTAGTGAGAAGTGGCAATGTAATGTGCAGGTGTATACATGACATAGGAAAGTGATTTGTTACATACACACATTTTTCTATTCCTTCCACTATCATAAAGCTTTCCATATTTCATGATTAGCAAACTAGATAAAACAGAATGTCTGCTGTTGTCCTTTCCCCCAGATTGCACTCGACACCCGATTATTTGTACACTTGCCCGGTATTCTGGAGTGTAGGATTAATGCCTAGCTTAGAAATTCATTGTAAAGGTAATTTTCTTTACCTGTTTACCTCTATGTTTTTGAATTGCTGGCAGTGCCTTGTATAGTAAGAATCTTTTCTTTTTCTATTTCTGCAATGTTAATAACCTTTCAATCTCTATTATACTTCCTTAAACAGAAACCTGAAGATCATCTTAGATTCCTCCACCCCATTACTTTATCCTCCAATCCAAACCAATCTCTTAATATCTCTTCCAAATCTCAATCCATATCTCAATCAATAATTCATACACTTGAATTATTTTTTACATAGAATGCTGGTGGACTAGAGGTATTATTCTGGGTCTCATGTGCTCTATCTTCCACATTGTTGCAACAATGAAGAGGGTCCAATGTAGCTTCCCTGCCTTATCCTTAAACTAATAGTAAACATTTATTATATTGCATATGATGGGTTAGAAATCCAACTTACATATGTATCTCACTGTTTCTCCCAATAATCATGCTGTAGACTGGAGAGTACTTTTTCTTATAAACAATTAAGTAAAAATACACAAAATGTCTCAGCAGCATTGGGCATCAACATCCCCTATTGTGAAATAAGTGCCGGTCTTCCATTGTATATATAAACCACATCTTCTTTATCCATTTGTCAGTTGATGGACACTTAGGCTCTTTCCATAATTTGGCTATTGTTGAAAGTGCTGCTATAAATATTGGTTTACATGTGCCTCTATTTATTTGTATTCCTTTATCCTTTGGTTAAATTCCTTGTAGTGCTATTGCTGGGTCATAGGGTAGTTCTATTTTTAATTTTTTGAGGAACCTCCACACTGTTTGCCAGAGAAGCTGTACCACTCTGCGTTCCCACCAACAGTGCAAGAGGGTTCCCCTTTCTCCACATCCTTGCTAGCATCTATAGTCTCCTGATTTGTTCATTTTTGCCACTCTGCCCAGCATGAGGTGATATCTCAGTGTGGCTTTGATTTGTCCTCCCCTGATGATGAGTGATGTTAAGCATCATTTCATGTGTCTGTTGGCCATCTGGATGTCTTTGGGAAAGTCTCTATTAATGTCATCTGCCCATTTCTTCACTGGATTATTTGTTTTTTGGGTGTGGAGTTGGTAAGCTCTTTATAGATCTTGGATACTAGCTCTTTATTCAGTATGTCATTTGCAAATACCTTTTCCCATTCTGTAGTTTGCCTTTTAGTTTTGTTGATTGTTTCCTTTGCAGTGCAGAAGCTTCTTGTCTTGGTGAGGTCCCAATAGTTCATTTTTTATTTTAATTCCCTTGTCTTTGGAGATGTGTCTAGTAAGAAATTGCTGTGGCTGAGATCAAAGAGGTTGTTTCCTACTTTCTCCTCTAGGGTTTTGATGGTTTCCTGTCTCACATTCAGGCCTTTCATCCATTTTGAGTTTATTTTGTGTATGATGTGAGACAGAGATCTAGTTTCATTCTTCTGCATGTTATTGTCCAGTTCTCCAGCACCATTTATTAAAGAGGCTTTTTTTCCATTGAATACTCTTTCCTGCTTTGCCAAAGATTAGTTCACCATACATTTGTGGGTTCAATTCTGGGTTCTCTATTCTATTCCATTGGTTTATGTGTCTGTTTTTGTGCCAGTACCATACTGTCTTAATGATTATAGCTTTGTAGTAGAGGCTGGGATTGTGATGCCTCACATTTTGGTTTTCTTCTTCAATATTACTTTGGCTATTCAAGGTCTTTTGTGGTTCTATACAAATTTTAGGATTGTTTGTTCTAGCTTTGAGAAAATGCTCGTGCAATTTTGATTGGGATTGCATTTAATGTATGATTGCTTTGGGTAGTATTGACATTTTTACAATATTTATTCTTCCAATCCAAGAGCATGGAATGTTTTTCCATTTTGTTGTGACTTCTTCAATTTCCTTCATAAGCTCTCTATAGTTTTCAGCATACAGATCTTTTACATTTTTGGTTAGGTTTAATCCTAGGTATTTTATGGTTCTTGGTGCAATTTGTACATGGGATCAGTTTTTTTTTATTTCTCTTTCTGTTGCTTCATTATTGATGTATAAAAATGCAACCGATTTCTGTATATTGACCTTGTACCCTGTGACTGCTGAATTCCTGTATCAGTTCTAGCAGACTTTTGGTGGAGTCTCTCAGGGTTTCCATGCATAGTATCATGTCATCTGTGAAAAGTGAAGTTTGACTTCTTTGCCAATTTTGGTGCCTTTTATTTCATTTTGTTGTCTGATTATTGATGCTAGGACTTCCAACACTATGTATAGTGGGCAATAAGAAAGAATGAAATTTGGCCATTTGCAGCAATGTGGATGGAAGTGGAGGTTATTATGCTAACTTAAATAAGTCAGTTAGAGAAAGACAGATACCATATGTTTTCACTCATATGTGGATCTTGAGAAACTTAACAGAAGACGATGGGGGAGGGGAAAAGGAAAAAGAGTTACAAACAGGGAAGGAAGGCATATCATAAGAGTCTTAAGTACAGAGAACAAACTGAGGATTGATGGGTGTGGAGGAGAAGGGAAAGTGGGTGCTGGGCATTGAGGAGGGCACTTGTTGAGATCAGCACTGGGTGTTGTATGGAAATTGAATAGACAATAAATTATATTTAAAAAAAGAAAGAAGTGTTGGTTTTGATTTCAATGGCACAGTACTGCTTTTCTGAAGGCTCTTTCCTTTCACAGGTCCTTCAATATTCAAATTCCTTAAACCTTGTCCCAAGGTCCTTTTGTCTTGCTCTTATTCTCTCTCTCTAGTCCATTGGATCACCATGTATCTCCGGCTCAAAATTCCTTTTGGAACGATATATGTATATATATCAGGAGGCTGAAAGTCATCCTTTATGCTTCTCTCTTCATTAACCATGCTCACCCAGGATCAAATCCTCTAACAAGCTGCAACCAAAATGTATTGTTCATTTCCACCATCACTACCTTACACTAAGCTAGGTGCTATATTTACCCTGGAAGACTGAAATTTAATCCTCCTCATTTTACTTTACATATTGTTCGGTAAGTTTGATTAGCTCAACTAGATATTTTATATGAAGTTTTTCCTCTCAAGTCATTTGATTACCTTTATTATTGGGGGACCATGCTAAATAGTACTACTAAGCTGAAGGGAAGGCAAGATAGATTTAAGAAGTTTATGATATTAAAGTGAGAAATAAACGGAACTCAGGACTCATTAGGAACATGCAGGATTATATCCAAAGAGTGTCCCCTGGAGGATACAATCAATCTTCTCATCATCCAGAGCTTAATAATACTTTATATAAAGTATCTGTCTTTCAATAAAAAATCACTATTCATATCAAAAATTATAAATTATTTGCATAAGCAGGACAATCTGACCATGATCAAAAGAAAACATGACTAAGAAAAAAAAAGGCAAACTGACATTTTGGAATTAGCAGAAAATAACTTTGAAAATGATAAATAAGCTTTTTAGATTGAAGAAAATTGATACCGGGTGGAAACTGGATCTAAAGGATCCAAGAGTGCTGGGATAGAGAAAAACATGTAAGTAAATAAAATATTATGTATTTTAACTGATTAAAATATATTTTGCATTTCATATTAGATACATATATTGATAGATAAATATACTGAGAGATGAAAAGTATATGGAAACAAAACCCAAAGATTTGGGTAGAATTGAGTACAATTATTAAAGTCCTTAAAATACCTATAAATCAATATAATATTAACTTAGAATAGGATAAGATAATCATCATTATTTTACTTCTTAGAGAAAGAACTAAAGTAATATATAAAAAAGTGGAAGTAAAATGGCAATGGGGAAGATAAAATGAAATACTAAAACAATTCTCAATTAATAGCATTAAAATGTCATAAAGTGGTAACAATAAAGCAAAGAACAGATGGAACAACAACAAAATAGAGGCAGGAGGTAAAATGTAAATGCAATCATAGTATATAAATGTATATAATCATAGTATATAATTGCATATAATCACAGTATATAATTGCATTAAACATAACTGAAGTAAATACTCTAAATAAAGGCTGAAATTATTTTAAAAAGACCCAACTTTATATGTGTATGTATACATTTATATATTCTATATTATATGTTTATATAATTATATTAATTATTATATATAACAACTGTTCTTTGTTTTACTATACAATTTTACATATATATTTATATTCAGTATATAATTTTATATTTTTGCATAGATCTATATTTTTCATAAAACTTTTAAAACATTTTTTTAATGTTTATTTCCAAGAGACAGAAACAGAGAGCTAGAGAGCATGGGGGGTTGGGGCAGAGAGCGAGGAAGACACTGAATCCAAAGAATGCTGCAGGCTCTGAGCTGTCAGCACAGGGCCTGATCCGGGGCTTTAACTCAGACCGCAAGATCATGACCTGAGCGAAAGTCCGATGTTTAACCCACTGAGCCACCCAGGGGCCCCTATCATGAAACATTTTGCAGCACAAGAGGTCTGCATATCCTGGTCTGCAACACAGATCATACATATCCTGAGTCATACAAAACTACCACTCCATTTACAAGGATTGAATTCTACAAAGTACGTTCTCTTATCACAAAGGAATTAAATTAGGAATTAGTAAAATATTTCTAAAATCTCTAAATATTTTAAACTCAATAAATACAGGGACAAATAAATGGCTCAATAGTGAAATAAAATTATATTTATACTGTATAATAATAAAAGGACATATCAAAAGGTGTGGGATACAGCACAAGCAATGCTTATGAGGAATGGTATGTGTTTGTTCACTTACACTAGAGTGCAAGAAAGTTTTAAAATTAAAGATATAAGCTCTGATCCTAAGAAACTAGATCTTCTATATAGTTATCTTTTATCCACTTGATCTGTATTAAATTTGAAAGGGGATTTAAAATCTCTTGTATATCAATAGATTTCAGTTTCTCCTTGTAAATTTTGCTGTCTCTGTTCATGAAAGTTTTGCTGTGTTTCTATATATGTAAATAGTAATTATATTCTTATATATATATATATTCTTATATATTCTTATATAATTACTATTTACTTAATAATATTAGCATATATTACTTAATAAATATTAGCATTCTAACATGCTTCCTTGTTTTTACCTTTTTTGAGTTTAAACTGTCAAATATTATGATACTGATTCTTCCATTTTTTAACTTGAATTTTCCTAGTAACTATATGTTCCTTTTCCTCTTTTAACCTCTTGGAAATATCTTTAAGGTTCTGTGGTTTGCAGTGTCATGCTGGATTTTTTGTTAGACAAATTGTTTTTTCTTGTAATAACTAACCAGATAAACATTCAATTCAAATCTATCAGAGAGAGAAACAAGAAGGAGAGAAGACACAGAGATTTGTATTATGTGATCTGATCATCTTCCCTTTCTGTCTCTCTCCCATATATATATTAACATTCAGGAAATCTTGCATTTTTGTCTTAAAGATTATTTGTGTTAGTATGTTGATAAAATCTTTCCAATCTTCATCTTCTTCTTTTTGTACAACTAATGATTCTCTACATTGAACATTATAAGCATTTTTACATGTTTCCTTCTTGACCCATATCATCAAAATTTGAGCTAAAATATTTTTTCAGTAAACATAGGGAAACATCAAGTTTATTTTTCATATGTTCTTCACACTTTCTATCAACTTGTTATTTTACTATCAATATTGTCAAAACATATCACCATAACATTATACAACGTCTTTGTTAGGTCCATCAACCGAGTTCTACATATAAATTTATATCCACTCTTAAGCACAAGTCTTATGCTGATAATTATTCATTTTACTTGTCTGTTTACAAGCCCACTCATAAATTGATTTCTAAAAAAGCACTCATGAGAAAAACATCCTGAAAAATCTCACATGTGTGTGGCAGTGTGTTTATAGCCATTACACATGCAGACCAATTTGCTTGAATATAAAACTCATGTCTACATTGGCTTCCTCTGTTCAGGCTACCATGTTACTCTGTTATTTCCTGGCATAAAGTGTTGTTCTAGAAAAATCTGATGCTAATACAATTTTCTTCCCCTTATAAGTGATTTTTTTTCTCTCTCTCTCAAGTTTTATTTCGACATTTAACAGTATTACTAGAGTATATTTTGATATTGGCTATTCGGGGACATTTTTCCTGGTTATGTGTTATGATATCCTAATATATATGTTCAAGTCCCATTTTAGTGTAGAGTTTATGCATTAATTATAAATTTTACAATTTGCTTTCTTCCAGTGCTTTGATTCCTCCCCCAATGCCCCATGGAGACTTCAGTTATCTGTATGTTGGACCTTTATTGCTTATCGTCTCTATCACCTTTTCACATTTTAAAATTCTTTTCTCTACATCTTCTTTACTTTATTGTTTTATGATTTCCATCTTCTATTTATTTCATAACGCTATTTGTGACATTTGTTCACTCATTTGTGTCTTCTAGGTTAATCTTCAATATCAAAATATGTATTTTTGTCATTTTTAACACTTTTCTGCATAGTATCAGCTTCCTCTAAGTTTTACCTTTTGTAAATACCCAATTTCTCAATGTTTTGAATTCTAATTGATGTTCTATTTATACCCCAATTACATTTTAAGTTTAGTTATTTTTTTTATTATTAGCTTAAATCTTGTATATGTTTTTAAGTATGTGTTTCTATTAAGGCCTTTATTACCTCTTATCCTGCTCATTATTCTTTTGTACCTTATAATAAGTGTCTCTTCTTTTTGACTGATGTTCTTGTACTTTTCAATATAACTTCTAGTCTAAATTTCTTCTCAGTGCTGATTTCTATTCTGGAAAGGACTTCATTTGATTAATTTGAGAGTTCCTTCATTACAGAACATGTTGGCATTTTGACCCTTCCACCGTCCTCCTATATTTTCCTGTAAAAGGGAGCTTGATAAACTCTTTGCTAGTTTTGTCTGTGTTCTCATATTATTTTGGTGAAACTTCCATTGAAGTTGTGACCCCTCAGTTCAGTAGCAACAACTTAGTAACAATAATGTTTTAGATTTCTCTTGCTGTTAGAAATGTAGATTCTCTTAAGCTTTCCTCCTGTTTCTCCCAAATACTTATTGTTACCACATGTCTACTTGCTTTTGATGAATACTTTTTACTCAACTTTGTGTAATTGTTATTTATAGGTATCTCATTGTGTTACCCAGGGCAATCTTTGTTAGTAGAGGTATTCATAGAGATTCAAATACTATATTGCCACTTGCCTGCCTAACCAACTGATATTTCTTTTTCTAAATACTGAACAGTGAATGGCAAATTCTCAACAGATGAATCTGGGAATGCAAATGGGTGAGCATTTTAAACAAAAGATTCAACAAATCTGCTGAGGTAAGAGGTTGCATATTATGTGGACTAGAAATAGACATCAACTACTCATCTATAGAATGGATTATGTGCCATTAACACATTTAAGGTTAAAATAGATTTCTTTTTTTTTTTTTTTTTGCAGCTGGGTCAGAGGGCTTTGACTGAAGGTACAATAAATTTCTTCTTATTTATTATTTTCTTTCTCTCTTCATATTTCTTTAGTTATTGTAAAGCTTCCCTGCTGCTTTTTTTAAGCATTGGATTGTGACAGATGTTTAATGAAAGTTGAAAGTGTTTTTATTCAATGCCATAAGCTTTTCAGAAGAAAGACAGTATGCAAATTTAAATCATAAATAACTGAAGTGAGAATCGAGATGCTTTCTCAAAGGAATACATAAGCAGTATCTTAAAAAGAGATAAAAAAATATAATGGCCTTAGATTTAAAGGATTATGAAATTGAAGAGTGCATAATTCCAAGCTGCTTCATTATTTTGGGGAAAAATTAACTTTGTTGCACTAGAGCATCTACCTAGGCAGAGAAAAAATGTGAATGTAAGGCACATTAGGTAAATGTCTCTGCCAAAAATTACTGTATAACTAGAAAACACTTGCTGAAAGAAAGAAATAAATACAGTTGACAACAGGTTATCTTCCAAAATCACCATATTATGGGGGGACTGGTTAAGCTAATTATTACTCCAAACTTTTAATGGAACACTGGTTTTACAATGGTATATTTTTAAGTTTTAATACAAACAGAATATATTCATGTCAAGTAGTGTTCATGTATGAGTTTATATGTTTTGTTAGGGGGATGCTCACATCAACTTGTCTTTTTCAAGTAGGGAATGTTTCATTTTTGGAGCACTCCTGACCTCTGTGTATCATTTTAATCATTCCCTCTCCTCAAGGTACATGACAAATTTTAATATTTTCAGTTCCTTTGAGAGGAAATAATTGCTTTCTCAATTCTTCAGGGTTCTCTTTGAGCTCAAGGCTTTTGCCTGAAGCAGAAATTCTTTCCTACATCAATATAACCAGGGTGCATCCTTCATATTGGGGGGCTCAACTCCAATGTCACCAGTAAACAGGTGGTTATTGTAATTGTTGGGTTCAGTTAGCAGAAGAATTTGGCTCTTTATCAGGTAACTTAGTTTTTTTGGATAGCATTACTTTCCCTTTATTTTGTTTCTCCTTCTGTTTTTTTTCCACAAAATGTAACAGGAAGGAGGATATTATTTCCTGGGACACCACAAAATAATTTCCTTGGTTCATCCAGTGATTCACAAGTCTCAGAAACAGCTATTTGGAAACACAAACATACACAAACTGAAATTGAAATAATTCATATTTCAAAATTCCCTTCTAATTTCAGTTTATAAGAAACTGATGATTTCCACTACTCAGGAAAATATGAGCTGTTGCTTGAATGTTTGAATATTAATCCATGGGAGTACAATGAAAAACGTAGATATTAATTGGTAGATCTAGAGAGACGTTGAAATATTAAACTTTCAATAGATGATTAAGGTAATTATGCATAATTTAGGTATCTTTATTCACCTGAACACAAATTCTCATGATATAGCTTTAGAAAGAAGATTCCAAAAATCTTAATGTACAAAATTAAGAGTTAGTGTTAATATAGCTGATGTAATTAAAAATACAAATTGGAGAAGTAGCAAAAATCAATCTTAATTTAAAAACTGTAAGAGTCTATGAATATTATCCAATTATATGTCCATCATTTACTTTAATAAATGAAACTACTATAAATAAGAAATTTTTATCTACTCATTGAAGTATATATACCATTTAGATGTCTCCTTGAGCTTAACTATAGCTACCAATACTATTATAGAGTATTGTGCATGTATTTTTTTAGAAAGTATACCATGATATCAGGCTATTTAATGATTAATTTATTAAATAACTTAAATGGTAACAAATAAATAATATCAGGATATATTTAGTAATGAGAGCAGGCTCATAACACCTCAAATCTATTTTTGTATCATACAGTATAATATAACGTAACTTATTTTTTTAAATTCGTTTCACCAGGATTTTAGGTAAGACCATTTTTATAGATTGCATGAAATTCTGACTTGGCAAAATTCTGACTTGGCGATCAGCTACAACTCCAATGTGGCTTTACTCAACATACCCTTTCTTTCCTAGTGTCTTTCCTTCTCTTTTGAAAGAACATGGTTAAAAATTAGAGGCAGTAATATTGCAGTGGAATGCACACATTAGGAATGATATTTATTTTATGATCTTTATTTTACTGGCACAAGTGATCCTTTTATCATATGTTGTCCTTGGTGTTTAGAAGAGTTTGATAGAGACTTTTGGTAATTTTTAAAGGACTTACTCCCCTGTCTTCATTTCTGTTCTACTACCCTCTATTGTCCAATGTCTTTTGTCATTTGAAAAACATAATAGTGGCCTAACTTCCTAACTTCTATATTATTCTTAGAACATTACACTTAATGGCATTTTCCTGCACTCTAAATTAATGGACGTAAGAAGGATTATTTATTCTATGGAACTGGGTTAATTAATTAGTAACTAAAAAGCAATATAGGGGCGCCTGGGTGGCTTAGTCGGTTAAGCGTCCGACTTTCGCTTAGGTCATGATCTCGCGGTTCGTGGGTTCGAGCCCCGCATCGGGCTCTGTGCTGACTGCCAGCTCAGGGCAAAGCAGCCCTCTTCAGTAGACAGAGGAAGAGAGAATTATGTAATACCTTTAAGGCTTTGGATGCTGCCATCCTTCCACTGACCCAGAGAAAGGCTGTGAGTACACCTGCACGTCACTTCCTGCTGCTGGGCCTCGCTGAGCCTGCGGTCAATCTCCAGTGGAAGAACTTCCATTACCTCCACGTTTGTGCAGGTGCTCATCCTCGGGCCTGTGACTGCACATCACCATGTTCTTAAAAGCTCAACTCAGGGGCGCCCGGGTGGCGTAGTTGGTTAAGCGTCCGACTTTCGCTCGGGTCATGATCTCGCGGTTCGTGGGTTCGAGCCCTGCGTCGGGCTCTGTGCTGACTGCCAGCTCAGAGCCTGGAGCCTGTTTCAGTCTGTGACTCCCTCTCTCTCTGACCCTCCCCTGCTCATGCTGTCTCTCTCTCTCCTAGAAATAAATAAGACGTTAAAAAAAATTAAAAAGCAATATACCTAGTTTATTTATTAAAATGGTCACTCTTACTCTTCCCCATTTCCCTCTATTAACATGTTAGGTAAACTAGTCAGCTTCTTTGTTGTGTAGAGCTTATAAAAGATATAAGCACAAACAAATTAGGAAAAGAACATAAGGAAATAATGCATAATAGAAGACATCCAAATCTCAATCAGTCAGCACACTTTTGAAAGTATTTTTTTTTTTATGTCTCTGGAAATAAGTTTGCAAATCAGTCTGCAGTGCAGTGTGTAACAAACACATATTAAGAAGGTAACACTTAGTTCAATTTAATAAGGTTTAAAACAAACCATTCATATATCTATATGAAAAACTGGTAAAAAATATTTTGAGTCAGCAATAGGTAACAGGGTCTAAAGATTTGCAGATCCTTGAAAATATAATTTTGCATTGAAGATTTATGCAGAGGATATACTCTTTGGAAGGGAAATGGTTTTCCCAAAGATACTCATAAAAATGCTTCATTTATAATATTGCATTTATAAAGCAAGTCCCACAACCTATTATTCTATGATTAAAATAATGTTTAAATATGTATAAAGAAAAAGGAGGTTGAAAATGCTTTAGTGGTAATGTTTGGTAAAGTGCTGGGTGACATTTATTTACAATAATATTTAATGAGAAAAATATCATATAAATTGTTAAATAAACAAGTCCATATTATCTTTAGCCTTTCTGAAAATCCGTTTGTATACACTCTCATACCTACTTAATACCATTCAGTCAAAATATATAAATTAAGTTTGGTATTAAAGTTTCTTTTTTTTCTGTAAAAAAAAGTTAAGTCTTAAAATTTGAGCTCTCTTTACATTGCATAACGTCAAAATCTGATGTATAATCATAATAAATATTAATGCTTGTTAATTGTACTAGCCAATGAAGCTGCGAATGCATACTTTTTATCCAGTTCTGCTATTTCAAATCATTTGTTATAGTATGAGTCGTCTTTGTTATGCACACTGATGTTGAGGATTTTATTTTTTTCTTCTTGATTTATGTTTCCACTACTTTAGATTTTATATAATTGTATATGATTTTTATAAAGCTACCATCTTAGAGGCATATTTTTAGTATACCGACATCTGTTGTTGAATTTAACATATCTCAGCATATATTCCAATATTTTCCTAGCTCTACCCTACTACATGTTTTTAATATAAATGAATTCCTAAATTTCCCAAATATTTTCATTTTCACTAGAATGTTTACATTCTCTTTTTATCTCAAATCATTCTGTTTTTTGAGCTCCTGTGTTTTTTTTTCTTTTTTGTTTTGAATTTGACTTATTTTTAAACTTGATTGCTCTTATTTCAATTTTGCATCAATACATTTTTATGCCAACTATTTTGATCAAGTAGTTAAGTGTGAACATGTTCAGGCTTGACAATAATTAGGTGCTTCTTTATGTGGTTTGACTATTTTAATCACTAAGTACAGAGAAGTGA
Organism: Hyaena hyaena; assembly: GCF_003009895.1. NCBI lineage: Eukaryota > Metazoa > Chordata > Mammalia > Carnivora > Hyaenidae > Hyaena > Hyaena hyaena. The sequence continues at coordinate 476,482 of NW_024081714.1, read as the reverse complement.
GCCAAACAAAGTCCTCAAGAGTCTTATATAGCACTATACCCACTCATGTTTGCATATCAATACACTGCATATATCACAAGCAGAGGTAATAGTTTAAAATTTGTTACGTGTCCTTTCTATAAATTATGACTAGACTTGTTATTGAAATTTCAAAATATTCCTGAAACTATTGTACTCATAGAACATGTGTGAACACATAAACAAGGTTTAAGAGGTATTAAAATTCAATAACTTTATAACCAGACCTTCAGTCAAGAAACAGAACTGAACTATGGAAACATACCTTTTAACAGCAGCCAACTTTGATTCCCCTTCTCCGTTCTTACAGAAAGCCACTACTCACAATTTATTGTTAATCATTCCTTCAACTTCTGGTAATGGCATTTACAATCTATGCATACATTGCTAAATAATATATTTAGTTTTGCCTGATTTCTTTATTTATTTCTCCTTCCTTCCTTCCTTCCTTCCATCCTTCCTTCCTTCCTTCCATCCTTCCTTCCTTCTTTCTTCTCTTTCTTTCTATATTTCTGTATTTTTTCCTTTCTTATTTCTTTCTTTCTCTAAATTAATTTTGAGAGAGAGAGAGAGAGAGAGAGAGAGAGAGAGAGAAAGAGAATCCTAAGTAGGCTCCATGCTATCAGTGTGGACTTGAACCCATGAACTGTGAGATCATGACCTGAGTCGAAATAAAAAATCTGATGCTTAATAACTGAGACACCCAGGTGCTCTAGTTTTGCTTGCTTTTAATGACTGTTTACTTAAATAGAATCCTCTTGTTTATAGCTTTCTGTGTTCATTTTGTTGTCAAGCCACATTAATATACCAGAAGTTTTTCTGTGCTAATTTTGGGCAGCAGTAATTTTCTTTTTCTTTACTGCTCTATAATATCCTATTACATGAGCATTTTACTATATATATACTATATATATATTATATATATATACATGGATATATAATATATATATATGTTTCCTATATATATATTTACATATGCTATATATATATTTAATATATATCTACTACATAGTAGATATAGATATATATTCTACCACTGATAGCATTTGAGTTGTTTCCAGCATTTTTTTTTCAATTTAAAATCATGTTCTTTGGGGTATATAATTAACATAATACTTAAGGATTTCATAATGAGACATGGAAAAATATGTGCTAACAATAACACAAGTTTTATAAATTTCATTTTTAATCTCTTGTTCCCCTCCTGGTATTTAATCACGGGGAATTCTTGATTTCACCTTTTCTGTCTACTGTTTCCTTTTTCAAACTCTTGGAATGTAATTTCTTTGTCTTGACTCAGCATTACCAGTTTGAACAGTTGATCTCTTCTCAATGAAACTGTCTGGATATCATAACTGCCCATAAGAAAATCATTTTGTGCAGTAGTGTTCTGGAGATGGTTGTTACTAGCCACCAATAATTACATTTTTTCAACTCCATCTTCATTGAGATGATGTTGGCAGATTGAAATGAGTCAAAGCAAGAATATTTATGCCATGAAAGTTAGCAAATGGTACAAACCAGGTCTTCCCAACCCTACCCATATGTGAAATATTTACCAGCACATCACTGAAACTTTGGAAGTAGAAAGAACATAGAATATAGATTCAAACGTATTTAGGCTCTAATGCCAACTATTACTGGATATTTAATCTTGAAAAATATCTAAAGCTCAGTTATTTATGTATTGAATACAGATAGAACATTTTTAATGTGATAATAGTTAAATGTGCAATCAGATATAATGGCACCAGTCAGTAACTTGGAACAGAATGTGTCCATTTAATTACTAACTTCCTTTCCTTATGTAATTAGGAAAATTATTTTAAAGTTCGGAAAATAAATTTAATCCATTATATTTTTTAACCTTAAAATAGTCAAAATCTGCTATTTTGTTTTATGGATCCCAAACTACACGTGTGTTCTTTGGGAAGATACAAACATAAAAGCCAAGTTGGTGTGCCCATCAAGTAATGGTCTTTCAAAAATGGAAGAAGCTTTAAGGTTAATTGTAGGAACTCAGTTATTCCAAAGAAGTTAAATTTCTGTTTATTTATTAGGAAAAATATTCCAAGTGACTTTAATATTTCACATGATAAAATATATTTAAAATTATAAATTTAATTTACCTTTGTGGGCTCAGTAATTAGTTTCTTGTCCTCTGTCATACTTTACTTACAATGTTTTATAAAGACAGCTCTTAATTATTGATGAAATAATCATTAATGCCAGTAAAAGCCCTCATATCCTCTCCAAGCTGATGAACTCTTTATTCATTTTGAAACCCCAATAAAATTAAATGCTAAAATCCTAATAATCGAGGGTTGAATATCCATTCTTTTTTACACATGGTTTTTCCAGAAAATATCTAAACTGCTTCATTGAACCATAATGGTCTCTTTGAACTAGGCATTTCAATACAGATAAAGTATAAACAGAGAGGAATTTTGCATTTCCCCTAAGTAAACATAATAACTGCTCAGTAGATGTTTATTGGAAATTATACCAACTCATGAAAAGAAAAGGAAATAAATTTCAAAAATATGTAATATCACATTCAACTATATGATTAACAAAACATGAAACAACACTGGAAGTCATGACTGGACCTAACAGAGGGAGAGCTAAGCAAGGGGAGCTATGTTTTACTTAGCTTGTGTCTCAAAGGGCAAGCAAAATGTCCAGAACCAAATTTAGGGTTCAATATATGTTTGTTGAGTTTATTCTGAAGTGTAAATGTTAAGTGTTAACTTAAAAGTTACATAAGCCTGGGGCACTTGAGTGGCTCAGTTGGTTATGCCTCTGATTCTTGATTTTGGCACAGGTCGTGATCTCACTGTTTTTGTGAGATCCAGCCCAGCATCGGGCTCTGTGCTGAAAGCACTGAGCCAGGCTTGGGATTCTCTCTCTCCATCTCTTTCTGCCCCTCCCCCACTTATGTGCACACGCACATGCTTGCTCTCTTGGTCAGAATAAATATTCTTTAAAAGTTACATATCACTATGTACAATATACATAGTAAATATTTACGAACAGCAGTAATTAATATTATAAGAATTGATATATCAGGGGCGCCTGGGTGGCTTAGTCGGTTAAGCGTCCGACTTTCACTTAGGTCCTGATCTCGCGGTTCATGGGTTCGAGCCCCGCGGCGGGCTCTGTGCTGACTGCTAGCTCAGAGCCTGGAGCCTATTTCAGAGTCTGTGTCTCCCTCTCTCTCTGACCCTCCCCTGCTCACACTTTTTCTCTCTCTCTCTCCTAGAAATAAAAAAAAAAAAAGAATTGATCTATCAAACATACGTATACATATATTATTTATGAGTATAGTTAAAAGAGGCCTATGTAAACATATTTTTCTTCTAGATATCCCACCAAGAAATCCATGGATTCACAATTTCTGGGAACATATAAAGTTTTCTTCTCATTAAAGTGAACAAAACAGAATACCACCAAAGCAGATGGTATGCTTTCAATCAACATAAAATCTCAATTTATATATATTTAATGATTTTCCTTAAATAAAATTCATTACCACTTATTTACATATGTAGTTTTATTGGATGTGTGCATTCTGCTTAATTATTATGAACTATGCCAGTTCATTCCCAAGTTTTTTAAAAAAATATGAAAGCATTTACTAAATGCCTACCATATGTTAGCATGCAAGTCAAGGTTGCAGAGATAAATGCACCAGTGTCATGCTTTGAAGGTCTTCACAGTTTAGAAGGGTGACAGTCATATAAATGAATGTCATAAAACATGATATATGATAATCATGGAATTCTGTATAAAGTAGTATGAAAGCATAAATAAATGAATGAATCTGCTTCATGATAACTTGCCTATGCATTACTCATTTAAATATGAGTCTTTTGTGTAAAATATTAATTAAAACTGCAATAACATTTCTTTTTCTTGTAAATATTTGAAATATCCTGTAACTTTTGGGGAAATATACCTACCAACAGAAGCTCATCAAGAGCAGATAATGATCACAAGTGACAATGCTATTTTTTTCCAAAACAGCCTTATGATATGGCAGTTTTTCCTAATTTATGACCAGCACAACAGTTCGAGAAGACAGTATTCATTCCTCTCAACCTGGATACCAGGAAAGGAATTCAGAGACCAAAAAGGATATACCATCCCATAGATTTAGAGTTTCTGTGGCTCTCTTTAAATTAAAAATCATTTAGGAACATTTTCATATTCGTAAATTACATTTATTAGAGAGGCTCTTTATGTAATAACCTTTGGACACATTTACAAAGGTAAGAAGACAAAATCTGCCACTGCAGCTTCCAGTAATAGGGAGCAGAAAAGCAAAACATACTTAGCCACATGAAACCCAAATGAAAAGCAGGCACAAATAAAATCTTTGGCAAATCTCAAGAATATAAAGAGCTACACTAGCATTTCAAAGTTTACGCTGCCTGTGGAGAAAGAGTGTATTTTATGTGCATGTTACCCAATGATATGTGTTCTAACTTTGGGGACATGTACAAGGTTAAGTGCACAGACAAGCTTACTAAAGAGAATGAGAATTAAAACCAAAACCAAAATAAAAGGGTACATTTCCAGATTTCAAAAATCACATGGGAAATGAGTTTTGACTCAATGTGATCATCATGACTTTAGGTACACTCTATAACATCAAATGTAAATGTCTTACACTGTCATTTAAATTATTTGATCATTTTCCTATTGCTGGAGGGATTTAGTACTTTTCCAGATTGATGTCCACAGAATGTAAGTTAAAAACATTGTTGATTCCCATGTTAAGAAAACACATTTTTAAAGTTTTGTTTTTGTTTTTGTTTTGAGAGAGAAGGTAGGGAGGGCAGGGTCGAGAGAGGGGGAGAGAGAATTCCAAGCAAACTCCGTGCTATCAGTGCAGAGCCCGATGTGGGCCTCGATCCCACAAACCAGGAGATCATGACCTGAGTTGAAATCGAGAGTTGATCGCTTAACTGACTGATACTGGAAAACACTTTTTTATATCCCTTGATGCCTATTATGGGTTAAGTAATGTCCCCTAGAAAGAGACGTGTTGAAGTCCTAACCCTGGGAAACTCTGAATGTCATACCTTATTTAAAAATTGTAACTTCTGCACAGCCAAGGAAACAACCCAGAAAATTAAAAGGCAACCAACGGAATGGGAAAAGATAGTTGCAAATGACATATCAGAGAAAGGGTTAATATCCAGAATCTATAAGGAACTCACCAAACTACACGCCCGAAAAACAAATAACCCAGTGAAGAAATGGGCAGAAGACATGAACAGACACTTCTCCAAAGAGGACATCCAGATGGCCAACAGACACATGAAACGATGCTCAGCATCCCTCCTCATCAGGGAAATACAAATCAAAACCACACTGAGATACCACCTCACGCCAGTCAGAGTGGCCAAAATGAGCCAATCAGAGAACTCTAGATGTTGGCGAGGATGTGGAGAAATGGGCACCCTCCTACACTGTTGGTGGGAATGTAAACTGGTACAGCCCCTCTGGAAAACAGTGTGGAGGTTCCTCAGGAAACTAACAATAGAACTCCCTTATGACCCAGCAATAGCACTGCTAGGAATTTACCCAAGGGATACAGAAATGCTGA